>NW_026859420.1:0-149652 GCF_026571515.1 Ruditapes philippinarum | reverse complement strand
AAAATTAAATGCTGAAGTTATTTCCTCTTCAAATTTATTATTTTTGTTCTATAAATTTAAAATCTATTATGTAAATGTTAGCGTAAAACCAATCAGACAAGTCTTTGTCTGTTCTGGACACATATTTAACAGTTAAAGATGAATTACAAAATCAATGTTTGGTCTATAAATTATTAATAATTTCCAGTCTTTACATCGAGTATGTATTTTCTAATGATTTGTAAAACGAACCTTATAATTTTACAATAATAAAATCGATATTTCCATATGACGGCTATATAGTGTAATTATTGAATATTTAACTTTATGATAGCCATGGGAAGAAAAAAATAATCAACTTATTTTTTTTCATTTATACAATAATTACAAGAGAAGAAAAGGGAAAACAATGCAATTAATGGTAAATAAGCAGTTTATAATCATATACATAAAATTTAATAACATTCTGTATTTTTTATACAAGAGCTCAAGGTGATGATTCGACATTTTGTTAAGACCTATCCAAAGTGTAAGTAAAGTGGCGACATGGCCGCGCGGTTTACGCGTCGGAATAGTAATCTAATGATCGCTAGTCGTATGGGTTCAATCCCCGTGAGGGGCAAGTCGTTGTTTCCTTGAGCAAGAAACTAACACTCATTGCTCAGTACTAGTTGGTTCAAGGAACGGATTCGAAAGTGTGTCTATAAGCTTATAGCTTCTTACACAATCGAACTAAAATAGATTCTGTATAAACCAAGAAACCAAGATCTATCCATTTCAATATTTAAAATACGATAAAGAGAGGGGAGATAATGGCTCTCCTTGTGTTGAACATTTGATGGTCTCAATGACAAAAATGTGCTAACAAAGAACCATTGATAAGATTTTTATCTCAAAGGCACATTTAAAAAATATCAAACAAAGACTAGCTTTTTTTTAAAACTATAACAGGACAACAAAAATATTTTAAGTTTTTGATAAACAAAAAATTAAGCATATCTTGGACATAATGGGCCTTTAATCCTTAATGAATGTATAAACGTGTAAAAAGAAAAAAAATGCGGTAAAACAATTTCATCTGGTATTGAGTAAGTAACGATGTTTTTGTTATTTGAGTGATATTGATACCTATGATAAACACAAAATGCTTATTCAACTCGTATGTCCATGATGCATTGAAAAGTAAGCTAGTTTTAAAAATATCTTAACCGTTGGAATGGGATCTAATATGACGTCAGAAAAAAGCTGCTTAGCATGAGTATTTGCAGAATTTCTACGACTGATGAATTGTATGAAAGAAATTCAGTGTTAAAAATAAAAATTGTTGACGTACGAAAGCTTAACAAAAAACATGCAGTGAGAATTTCTAAGACCTAGAAACAAGTTTGATAAGGCGATTCAGAACAAAATAATAAAAAATGATATAAAATCTTGATATATTTTTTTAAAAGCTACAAAAAGATCATTAAATGCAAAGAGACATATACAAAATAGATATACATGTATTACATGATGTTTTTAAGATATTATGCTAAATGACAACATTTGAAATAACCTGTCATATTATCTAACCGATATGGTGTTATAAAGTGATATATTATACAATCGTTTATCACAACTTTTAGTTTAGGATATAGAACATAATCACAATAGACAGTCAATCACGATCACTCAAAATAGTCCTTGTTCAGTTAAATCAATCACTAATTTGGAAATAATCTGAAAATGGAGACACTCTCGAAGCATACATAGAGGATATTGAATGAGTGTAGTTTAATACTCAATTTATTAAACGAGTTGAATAAAATCATATTATGCGAGCCTCTGGCGAGCATAATATTGTTTTATTCAACGAGTTTAATAAATTTAGTATTGAATCTACACGAATGTGATATTCTTTTTATCACATATATAAAATAAGAACAGAAAACTGTTAAAATGAGTATTTTTTAATGACGCGCCCATAGTGAAACGCTAACATTAGCGCGTTTTAACGCTATGTTTCTATATATTATAGCATAAAATCGGCTATTTTTCCCTCTTTGCCCATGTTATAACAGGGCCAAAACCATGCGTTAACATAGTCACGCGCTCTTGTTATAGCCCGGTTTTACCTATGCGCAATACATACAGGGCCCAGTAAACAAACAAAAAATGACGATTTGGCCTGTTTGCCAGAGTCATGCGCTCTTGTTATATTGGAATTATTAATTCGAGGGCCTCAGTCGCATAACGGCGAGCAGCACTCAAGTAATTATGCCGGCAATACGGCGTATAGACATCGCCGCTTTTTCTTGGTTGTCGCCCTTTCTTAGAAACGGACAGTTGTCAATGTAAACAAATAGAATCTGTCATTCAGTTTAATCCCCCGATTAACTTACAAAAATGGAAAGCACAAAATGAATATAAGAAAACGTTGTTTTATTGACGTTTATATTGATAAATGTCCTGTATGTTTCTTTGAGAGAATAATGTTGTATGCCTGATTTTTTTTAAACTTGCGTGCTTAAAAAAAACGATTCTGAATTTGAATCTGATGTCACTGATATTTTTCCTACCGCCAATCTGTAATCATTCTAGGAATTTCTGAGGCGTCTGTTTTGTCTTGGGGAGAGTAATGTTATGTTTTTCTTAACTTAATATATCCCCAAAGTTAAACTTTGTTAAATCAATTAAAATTCGAAATTTCGTTCGGTTCTCAAGTTGTTGGCCCCGGAAAAAATAAAACGCATACGTAAAACATGTAGAGTTGGATAAATACCGTTCAAGCACAAGGATTTTATGTTTGTGTTTTGTATATAATATACATCATGAATCTGTTTTAAAAATTTTATGCTATAATAGCGTCAACGCACGTTTATTTCGTGTTATAAAGTCTGCAGAGTCCCTCGGAACTGTTGGAGCCCTCGCCCTACCGGGCTCGGGCACCAACCGTTCCTCGGGACTCTGCAGACGTTATAACACGGAAAAACGTGCGTTAACCCTATAGCGAAAATGACGTCACGTCAAAGTGTTATTACACTAGTGTAATATCGTTTTTATTAAATGGCTTTATTACACTCCTGCGCCGCGGTTTATGTGATAAAACAATATAAGATGAAAATGTGGACTCGGTTTCATTGACGCTAAAATTAAAAAGAAAAAAAAACACGTACACGAGCAACATCTCATACGCCCCCATCACCACCTCAAGCGGTATTCTTCAACATTTCTTCACATTCTTCAAACTTACTGGAATCGATGTCTGTCTGTGGTTCTAATCATGTGCCCGTTCGTGCCTGAAATAATGCACGGAAGGGCACCTGAGGTCTTCCTCCACCAGTAAAGCTGGAACGTCGCGGTATGACCTATACTGTGTCGATGTGACGTAAAACCAAAAACAAACAAAAGATTACTGTCACAGCAAAGTCTCAGGGAATTTTTTACATCTACTAAAATAAAAATCCATATTTCTCATTATCTCCCCCTAAAGCAGCTGGTGGTTTGTCAAGAGAAGCAGGAGATTCGAACGTCTCTTTACCCTAAGGTCTAGTTTTATGTCAAAGATTTTCAATTTGGAACAAATCTGGACTATACGGATACCATTTAAGTAGGTAAATGGTACTTTTTGCTAGAAAGTATTGACAAATATCTGGCTACGTAAGGACAATTGTTAAAGCCATGATAAATGATAAGGCTGTTGTGCATTTGAACTACAATAGAGATAACGATTTCATTCCTATATGTTTTTGACAATTCGTTCTCATTTATCCTTTTGGGGATTATAAACTTTCTTGTAAAAACTCCAAACCTTCCCTCATAAAAAGCACGGCCTTTCAAAAATGAGGGGGTTTAAAAGAAAGCTTTGGTAAAATGTCTTCAGTCCCGATTGAATTTTTGGCCCTGGATAAAAAGTAACCCTCGATTTTTTAAGGATTTTTGTCGTCAAATTTTAGTTTTGGGGGCATGTGAAAACACAAAATGTTTCATAAAAATATAAAAAATTAGTGAAAAAAATTTTAAAAATAAAACAATTAAAAGGTTAATGTTTCTTTTTTTCTTAAAGTTTTTTGGAGGTAAAAAACCCCAGCCTTTTTAAAATTAAATACTGGGCCGAAATCAGTATCTGCCCCCATCCAGATATAGTCATTCAGATTTGAACGATGACAATGTCTGTACCACCAAGCTCCGCCTATTAGGACCACTGCACAATTTCATGATCGCCGTTTGGTCTTATCACTGCTCTTTTGTTGAAAATCGTTTTTGTTATGATACGACATGGAATCGCGCACACGAGCCGCCATATCCTCCAACGACAATCTGTATTTTCACTCTCATCTCTTAAATACTGAGGTGTAATATTCAGAAATAAGCAGAAACTGGATCAACATTGTTCGATTTTCAAACGTTTCCATGCTATACATAAAGTGAACTTGTTGTTAATTGTTAAAATAATGCATTCTTTCAAGTCCGAGCCAGTACCCTCCAGTGGTGTTCCCAAATCCGTTTTTTATAGTCTTCCCAATTTCTGTAAAAATCTTCTGATCCCCTCTAGACGTCGTTGATATAATTGTCCATCCACCATTTGACATGTCACACCATACATCAGTAGAAAGAATGTGCAGTTGGCTTAATCACAAAAACCCCCGTTTGGGTATACCTTTTGTTAGTGCAGGCCCAAAAGGTTGGTTGCCGGTACCCTTTTTATTTTTTGATTCCCCCTGAAAAATTTAAAAATTTTACAAAAAAAGAATAAAATTATAAAAACATTTTCCAAAACCCTCATTTCCTTCAATTAATTATCAATTCATATTTAAAATTAGTTTAAAAAAGTATCATAAATTTTGAAATTAATTTTTATTGATGCATATTGGGGTTTTTTTAAAAGGGAATCGTAGTGATAATAGTTGTTACATTATTTCTAATAAAAAAAAAATGGTAAGTCCAATGAAAAGTTGTATTTAATTTATTTTTTTAATTTTTGCGATTTTTGTTTTCTTTTTTCCCAACGTGCAAATATATATTAAAGGGGATGTTTAAAAGTGGTTACAACGTAAACTGAAAAATTTCTTCTCAATTTTCCCGGGGGTCACGTCGGGAAGGACACGCGGAAAGGTAAGTCCCCCATCCCAGAGATGTGGGTTTGACCTGTCGTGACTACTCGGGAGGGTTGGCGCCAAAATGTGTTTGTTATCGTCGGTGGGAAAAGGGGGCCCTTGAGTATTGTCGTTCTTTCCACCTAAACGAAAAACGGGTCCGGAAGTTCGGCTGAAAAAGACGTCCCGTTGTGCCCCGAGGGGGCGGGCGGGCTATAATTGGACATTTGTTTTCCGGGCGAGTATAAAAAAAATTTAAAAACCCCCAAAAAACCCCACATAAATAAAATAAAAAAGGGTTTATGTACTAGCAATTGAAGCATTAGGTCTTTCTCCGAAAATGACCCCGCGTTTGCTTGTTTCGTTTTGCTAATTCCCGAGTACAAAGCCGTTTTTTTTTTTTGATGTAGAAAAATGCAAGTTTTTTAACCCGTACACAAAAATTTAATTTTTGGGTAAGGGAAATTTTTCCCGGGAACTTCAAGGGTTACCCATATTGGTTATTTTTCATTTAAACCAAAATATTTTTTTCCCTTTGAGTTTTCCTTTTTACAAACTGATTCCCCAAAATGTATAAACATGACAATGTCTACCCAAACCCTTAGGTTTTTAATTTTAAAAATGTTCTTTTTTTCGAAAAAGATTTAGATTGAGATAAAATTGACTTTAAGAAATATTTTATGTAAAAAAAACCCTATCCGTGATTTTTTTTAAAATAAAATGGGTTAACCATGAGGCCCCAATCCTACTTTTTCTACGTTCAATGGGTAAAATGCTTTTTTTTTTATTTTAGAATATGTTAAATTTTTTCCAACATCGGCTGATAAAGTAATAATTTAAAATTTCTAATTATTTTTATTATCTTTAAAACATTTTGTCATATTTCTTTTTATGTGTAATATACTAAAATTAAAATTTTCCCCTGTATTTTTCTGAAAAAATTATTTTCTTTGATTCAAAAAGTTTTTTATACTTGATGAACATTGTTCTTTAAGAACAAAATTTTTAAATAAACAGGTAGTCGCAGAAAACGTTTTTGTTTGTTTGGTTGAAAATACTTGATCCCGCTCCAAACAAAAAAATTGAAAAACTTTAAGTTATTAATATGATAAACAGTCAAAAAGGAAAAGGCGGGTTCAGGGAACGCCCCCCTTAAATAAAAGGGTTAGACGGGTTTAAAAAATGATTTTAAAATCTAGTTAAATCTTTAAAAAAGGGTTTAAACTCACAACAGTGAAAGTGCGTTGGAGCTGAAAAAGTTCCCGTATTATTCGTTTTGTTATTTTTTTTGGCCCTTCGGGGGTTTTGGGTTGAGGGGAATGTGGGGGGGGGATTTTAATTTTTTCCCTCATGTAAGACCCAACAACAGTTTGAAATTCTCTTAAAATTTGTTGTGTTTAAATTTTCCCAGGGATCCTTTTTTTTCCAAATTTTTTTTTGGGTTTAAAATGTGGTGGCAGTGAAAAATTTCCCGTATCCTTAAAGTGTTGTTATTTTTTTCTGGTTTTTGGGGAATAATGATCCCCCTTTAGGTTTGAGAGATGGCCCCTAAAACCGGTGCTGGGGCGTAGAAAGTTTAAATTTTTCATCCCTATGTACAGACTAAAAACCGGTCGGAAAATTTTTTGAAATTTTTTTGTGTTTGCTTCGAGGATCACTTGTTTGAATTTTTATTATCAAAAGAAAAGGAAGTATATTTTTCTCAGTGTTTTTAAAGATGAAAATTTTAATTTAAACCTTAAAAAATTTACCTAGGGCTTTTAAATGTTAAAAAATAAACCTTTATTTTTTTTTCCTTTAAGTTGCCCTGACGGGGTTTTTAAACATTGGTTTTGTTTTAAAAAAAGTCTTGAAAATCATAAATTTTAAATCTTGATAAAATAAGGATATTTTAAAAAGTTAGTTATATTATAAAACGTTTTTTGTAGTAAAACCGTTTTTAAAAAAGAACTTATAAGGTTCATAAAAAGTTTCCAGCTCCTAGCAAATTGGGGCCCCCATGCAGTACTTCGGCGGCGAGAAGAAGAAAGGGTAGTTTAGAAAACTGTTTTAAAATAGGGGTCTATGTATCGGAGTCCAAAAAACCAAGAAAGAAAGGGGCAAGAAAAGGCAAATCCTTTTCGGTTTTAAAATATGTTTTTTTTGTCCCAAGTTTTTAAATTGGGGGTTTCCCATTTTTAAAATTTTAACCTTTTTAAAATTTTAAAAAATCCAGGGGTTTAAAAATTTTTTCCAAAGATTTTTTTTATGGGGTAGACATGGTTTTTTAAAAAAAATAAATTTTTCCCCCCAAAAAATTTGTTTTTTTTAAAACAAATTTTTTACTTTCCATTTTTGTTTTCAAATCTTTTTTTAAGTGTAAAAATGTTGCCCCACCTGACCTTTATAATGAAATCCAAATTTAGATTATCAAAATCCCTTTACTATAAGATTTAGTGGGGCGTGCGTTTATTAAATGTAAAATTCCCTTTGTGGATTTTTTTATAGTTATTAAAACCCCCGTTGCTTGTGTAGAAGGGGGGGTTGTACGTTTTTCAAATGTTGTAAATTTGTTTTTTAAAAACTTTTTTTCAATATATAATTTATCATTTCTGTATTATCCTTGTAATGCTGTCAAACCCAAAGAAAACGTTTCGTTTTGTTAATTGTTTTTGGCTTTAAAAATTTAATGATATTTATTTAAATTTAAACGATTCCCTAAAATTCTAAGAAGCCATAAAATTTAAAATGTCGCGTAGAAAAATTTGCAGCTTGCGGACTCAAAAACTCCCGAGCTTTATTCCCTGATCAGTAAAAGTAAAAATAGAAAAAGTAGCAAGCTGACTTTTCCGCTGTGGAGTTTGAGGACTAAGAGGCCTTCCGGTTTCCCGTTTTCCTCGCCCGGGCCCGGATGACCTTTTTCGGCACCTTTAATTTTTCCCATAAAAAAATTTTAAAAATTTGGTTTATTTCTCCGCTTTTTAATTCGTCCCGAATTTTTTCAGGATTAAGAAATTTTGCTTTTTAAAACTCTGGCCCATTGCATCCTTTTCCCCATGTGGGGCCCCCAAATGTAAAAAAAACCGTGACACAATGTCAATTTTAATCAGAAATGACACTTTTGACAAATGTTTAAAAAGTAATTTCAGCACTCACAAGTGATAGGCTCTTTCTTCTGAACCGACCTCTAAATCTGTCATATAAAGCCTTCTTAACATATTCTATACCATTTATCTTTTTTCATGCGCCCAACATAGGCCCTTACAAATTTGTTTTAACTTTCCACTTGATTAGTTTTTCATCTCAATGTCAGAAACTGGATAATGGGATATTCGCCAATTAAGAAATTCATTCTAAAAGATTCGTACATTGTCTTACTATACCTTTTGTACTTTGTTCTCTGCTTGTCGAAATAGTCTGTTTTTAACTTCTAAAAACGGGGATTGAAGCCAGAACTATGCTGTGGGCTGATTGTGTTATCTTTTTACAAACCAACAGACCTGCATTAAAGAAAAAATACAAAAGGTAAATAATTAAGGGGTGTAAATTTAAATCATTTGTAGTTAAATTCTTCAAAAAAAATTTTCAGTAGTACACATAAATTTTCTTTGATAAATTTTTTTTTACCCCTTAAACCGTGTTGGCTTAAAAAAACGTCCCCTTTAATGAAATGTTTAGATTTTAGGGATGTTGAAATCATATTAAACTAGCTAAAAATCCTAAAGGGGCAATAAAAAACCCCGCTGACTTCAATAAGATGATTTATTGATTTTGGAAATCAACACAAAAGGGGGAAAAATTTACATTATTCAGAAAACCCGTCTTACCCGGGGAAGTACATTACATTTTCCAAGGAAGTCCAGTCAAGGGAATTAAGTAAATTACGATTTCTTTCCCTAATTAGTTGTTGGCAACCGGGTTGTTGCCCTCGTTGTGGGTGTTTTCGGACAGAGAACAAATCCTTTTCGTTGTGAAAAAAAATTGAAAAGTTGTTTTTTGACCCTTTTTGATTAAAAGCTTCTCCTTTAAATTTCCCCCCGACCAAAACGCCTCCCCCGTAACACTCTTCTATTGTAAAAAAATTGAAAAAATTACCCTAAAGATAAATTATTTTGTCTGCTTTTTTTGGGCGTCTTACCATGAATCCTCCTATTTATCTTGAGTCGTACGCAAAATTATTTGTAATGTATTGGTTTCAAAATGATTTTTCGGCAAAAGTTTTTAGTTAAATTATAAATATAGCATATAAGTCAAACAGTATTCCTTAGATTTTGCGACTTGAAAATACGTACTGCCTCTCAAAAATATTGTTTTGGGCCCCCTTTTTTCGGATAATGACATAGCTTATTTTTACTTTATATTTACTATGCTAGAGAACTGCAATCATTTCAATCCAGTTCCCCTTGTTTTGTGTTCTTCTTAAGAGGAGCGATGGCTTAGTGGTTAAGGTGTCTGCCTTCAACACTGGGATCGTGAATTTTGAACCATAGTCTGACCACGACCATGTTTCTACATATGCCACCAGTACTGGTTGGTTCCAGGAAGTGATTAATAAAAGTTGCAAGAACTTGTTTCGCAATCGAACATAATTAAATAAATAAATATGTTTAAACCAGTATTCTTCTTTAGTCAGTGCTTCCTTTGATGGCTATCCGTTTACTAAATACGCGAGAAAATATACCGGCGGACATGTCAATATTCGTTTTTCAGACCTCTGTATGTGGATGCAAAAACGATCCCCCCAAACCAAACAAGAAACAAAACAATCAAAAACACAAAAACAAAACAAAAGACCAAACATACAAACGAAACAACAACAACACGAACAAAGGAAAAACATATAATGTGAAGATGGCCATATGTAACGTGGAGAGTGAAGACATTTATATTAGTGTTCGCTAACAACTGTTCAATAACGGTAACGGCATTTAGAGAGAGAACACATTTATACTAGTGTTCGCTTCCAACTGTTCGATACTACAGAATGAGAGAGAACACGTTTATACTAGTGTTCGCTTCATACGTTCACTAATTTAAGCGAAGAACACGTACACATGTTCTCTGACTGTTACAGTGACACTACGATAGCTTCACTAAGTGCTTGGGCAAGTATTTCAACTTTTATTTCAGATTATTTCTATCAGTGTGTTACATACAGCGTATAGTAACAGCATGTAGGAATTTTACTCAAAAACTTAGTAAATTGAAACATACAATATTCGTAATTTACATTCCGACATCTTATCCTCAACTGTGCCACGGAAAGGCGGGAAATATTGCATTTGCAGGAACAAGAACGAACTGCGCTGGACACTTGATATGATTTATTGAAATCAAAACAATAATCAAAATTTAAAAAAAAATCGGTCTCTGATAATTAAAACCAGCACTAACATTCAGAGTCTGGAACACGATAGTGGTAATAATGTACGTGAAAATATATCCATGCAATTTTTATAACAACAATCTCAAAATAGAAAGGGAGAAGGTGTATCTCTTGAACGTGGGTTGAAGCCATTCTCAGGTAAGGACTATAGTCCCTAATATTGCACTTGTATTAGTTAGTTCAAAATAGTGAATTCTGGAGTATCATGAATATGCTTAAAACCTAAACGAAAGCTGATTATTTAATCTTACATACGGTATTCCCCAGATGTGCAAAAAAATCATCAATATACACAAATTACCAAGGTCAGCTCTTTGTGGCAACCGATTCTTTGAAACATTTTCTAGGTAAAAACGCTAATTTCTTTATTTAACTTTCAAGTTGAACATTATGTTTAATATTACAGGTCAATATCCTTTTGTGGTCACGTCTTAAATATTTACAAACAAGACTGACATTTTTATTTCTTCAAATTAATATAGATACTAACGTATTTTACATTCTTTCCTTCTTAAACTATGATAAATGTTTGAAGTTATTCTAAGATTTTATAAATGTCACGTTTACATATTGTTAATCAATAGAGTGGATGGCAGTAGTCGTTCTCTGCTAAATATAGTTCAGTTTTCTTTATTTAACATACTTTATATATGAACCTTTAAAAAATATGCTTTTTCCATTTTTACCTATCATGCAACATAACTAATATTTCTAATAATATTACCGAGGTATATTAGATTACTGGTAATCAGCTGTATTAACTAAATAACACAAGGCGCAGTATAACACATATTTTTTTAATTACCGGTATATTAAAAGGTTTAAAAACAGAAATTAAATGTATGAAATACAACAAATTAAATACATATAATAATCATAGGTTTGCTAGAATCTTACATCAGTGATCATTTTAAAATTACAGTTACTAACAGGTAAATAATGTTTTATAATTATTGTCATCTTATCTTAAGGCTATATAATCTAGATATTGTGGTCACTCAATTGTTCTTTGATCACATTGTTTCAAGACAAGCTAATTTAAATTCTGCTTATTATAAAAACAGATAATAAAAATGTGGAAATAACCAATTGTGTCTTATTATATGAAAAGTACAATTAATACATTTTGTTTATTTAAGTAATATTACTGCGTCACAAATTGAAACTGGAAAAATTCTTTGCTCCGGATAGAATATTTGATAAAGGAGCTGGATGGTTACTGTGACACTTCTATACCTTGCTCTTTACTATTTGTCTACCAACTAAGCAAGATAAGGTGTAAGGTACTCATCACTATACAACGTGTCCAATGTATTATGAATAACTAATGCGATTACCTGATTTATTGAGGATTGGGATATTGTTGTTTATATCTCTATGTAACCAACACACGTTTACGTCAATCTAAATCGGATAAACTATAATTATGATAATAATTAAGACTTTGGTTTATCTATTTTCTTTCTTAATTAATACTCATAGCCCGGCTCATATGAACAATTATTTGGTATAATGTCAACCGTTCCTTAAAAATACTTAATAAATTTCAGTTTTTCTTTTTTTGTCTAGAAATTAATGCATGAACAGTGGTATTAAATCTATGACGAGATATCAAAATCAAATGAACTAATAAAGTCTAATGCTGAACACTGATTATTGCAAACAAAATGCATAAATACTGCTCAATTTCTATTTTCAAAGTATTTTCAGTATAATATCTGTAAACTGAACGCGCAAAATTAATCATGTGTCATACTTAATATTAAGTAGACTAAGTAAACTTTTGACAAACTAAACGAAACAGTTTTACAATATTTTCATCGATGATTTTATCGTATTATCATTTATAGTTTTACGTACTTTAATTAAAATGCGAAAACAAGCATTCAACTAATATAAATTTGCAAAATCCTAGTTATAAATCATGGCGATGCAATTTAATTTGATTATACCACAATGTAATCATTCTCATTTTATTAAGTTTAATTTTATATCCACATCGTCAATTCTGCACTTATCTGTATTTATGTTCAGTGTCTGGGATAAATGTAATAGTTAGCATGAGCTAAATCACAACTTCGTTATGCTTATGATTTGAAAATGTCGCATTGCATTTGATAATAGTTTTTTCAACTATATACAAATGTTGACCCGAAACATATAAAAGCGTGATAGTGTTGTTGTTTGTGTTTATTCATCTATTAAATAATTTCATTAAAAAAAATGATTATTTACGTAAGTCCTCAATCGACTTGATTATATGAAATCCGGCTTACTTTATTATAAATATATGAAGAAAATTAGTACATGTAAATAGATAGCATAATATTTCATCTAATCGTGTTATCATGCATAAAGCCAAACGTGCTATCCCATAATTTAGTTCTCTTACTTATTGTTCTTAAGTTAGTGCTTCTGCCACTGGCCGACATTTTACAATACACCAGTCATACACTGGCGGGTAGTTGGCTGAAAATTGTTTATTGTTTTGTTAATGAATGCCAAATGACACCACTCCCCAAATAAAGGAATCATAGACAAATACAAAAAAACATATATACAAATAAAAAAAGAAAAACTAAAAGAAAACATTAGAAAAATTCCCGACAACAACAACAACAACAACAACAAAATCAACAAACAAACAATCAAACAAAAACCCCAACATGTCCAGATCGCCATAGAAGTATTTATTTATGGTAACTTAAAACCCTGGTATATTTATAATAACAATCTCATACTAAACAAAGAGGGTATACTTATAGCGACAACGATTTCAATCTCATATGCTATGGAACGTGATCAATAACCTTTCTCAAGTCAAGAATAAAGTCCATCATATGGGAGCTTTTATTACTAAGTTTCAAGCGAAAAAATATGCTTAAAGCTTTCAAGAAGGTTTTGCCAAACGAACTATATATGTTTTAAACTAAAATGGACATTAAGTAAGTAATTTCCTAATAGCTCTCTGGGCAACTATATCTAACAAAATGACAAATACGATACTTTTCTCGCACGTACAAACATATTCTTATGTACATTGATGTCATCTAAAAACAGAGACAGTTAATAAAAAATTTAAACAGAATTGAATAATAAATCGAAAGCTACGGGAGGTCATATTTCCAAATTAGAAGTCAAAATATTTATTCGTAAAAAAAAACAAAAATAATTTAGTTTCTTGGAAATGATATTTAATAGTAATCTTTAAACCAATTTCATGAATACTTGTAAAATGACCAATTACTTTAAAATGACCAATTATTTCCAATAAGATCTCTGTCATAATATCAATAGAAATACTCAAGAAATTTTCAATAAGATCATTTGTCCGTACAATTTAGTCTCTTTCAGCTGTAAAGCCTCAATATGTTAAGTGTATTACATATCCAAACAATTGATAAAACAATGACTGTTTGTTGGTGTTAAATCAATGACCATTCTTTATTCTAGCTAGTGTTCAATAGCTTGGTTATCTTCACCACACAGGCAAACCCGCACGCTCACGCACACATGCACATACAATTTTGAAATTAAAAAAGGTAACAAAATAAACGAACAAAAAACATTGAGGAAATTATCGAATATTACATCGTGACATGTAACAATTTATTATAGATTTTTATCGTCTAGTTCCTCTACACTGTAAGCAAGTATTTCCAATTAACGTTGCATTATTAGACATATCAATTAGCGTTTCTAATATCAAAAAGAGAATAGGTATAGCACAGACTTTAACTTACTATAAACATTTTGATATAATATACTTTAGGCGTTTATGAAACATTTGAAAACTACTTTATTACTATTACCATAAAATACACATAATGTATAATGTACAAAATTAATATGACTTTTCAAGCCTTTGTTTACCTTGTTGCTGTTTATTCTATCTAATGATTGCCCATTATACAATCTAGAGCAGACACAGGGGAAATCATCAGATGCCATTGTCTGTACACGACATGCTATCATAATTTTTTGTTTAGATTTGTTAACATATCACAAGCTCATCCGCAGTATTAAAAAAAAATCTGTTTAAATGGATACATGTTGCATTTAGCTTTAAATGGTACAGCAGCGCATCCTATCCTAATCCTAAAATATGTAAAACTTGTGATGATTATTTATAAAAAAAATTGATGAAAAACATTCATCCTTCCTAAAAAATACGAACATTATCACATATTTAAAACAAGACCAACTTGGAAGACAGCAATGCAATAAATGCAAAGATTTTCTATTGCAATTGATCTAGATTTTGTAATGTGTGATATTGGACAATGTCCCATACCGAAGAATTCTATTATAATTCTGTAATAATTTAAACTTAAAACGCGACAAACCTTTAAGAAGGCGACCGTAAATATTTGATACAAGGCGGTATCAAACCTATTTCAACAAGTTTATTTAATCTGGTGGTAGGAACTTAATTAAAATTAAAATAATGAAACGATGAAGATCTTCTAGCAGGTTTATTTATTTCTTTACATTAAAGATCAACAACTACAAAAACAACGAATATATAACCCTTAACAATTTTAAATTTGGATACAAATATACATCAACCTTTTTTCAGTATGCATGGCCTCATAAATACAAATAGATAATATGATTTTTTTTGTATATTTTTATTGATGTTGACAAAATGCCATGATATTGTTTCCTATATAAAACCATTTCCTATATAGAATCATAAATTATTCACAGCGGCAAATGAAATGGTCAATGGCCAGATAATTGACTTCTTTTAATTGAATAAATTAGCCTCTGAGTTTTCTTTTGTAATTTGAAATATTCATCAGCTTTGCGCAAATTACATCAGTATACGTAAATTACAAAGCCTTATCTTTGTAAACTAACTCTTCATAGAGAATGAAAGTAAAATGTGTATATCCTTGAACATCAATAATACATAATGCAAAAATTGAAACATCAGTGCCGTCATTTCTAAATTATATTTATATTTGATATAAATATACCAATAGTATCATATAAGCATATAGACATGTGTATATTATATTCAATTTTGTAACATAAATGAGAAAACATTGTGTTTTACAAAATTACATTTGGCAGGACCTTTGCAAACTTGTAGATTGCTAATATACAAGACACGATAAGGCAGTTCGGACCATTTTGTCTTTTTCTGAAAGTTATTTATTACGCCATATTATCCTATAAATTAGAACAACAATGCATTTCAGTTATTAATAAATAGGCACCTTAACGCACTTTATTCAATAAACCAGCACGATAATGCATTTCAGACAAAGCAATTCATCATAATTCTAGAAGTATTATTTTAGAGGCACCTGTTCAATATGTCTATCCTATAGAAATAGTCAACACATTTTCAGAAAGATTAACTTAACAATAAACGAGTTTATGAAACATACGTTTTCTAGGTAAAAACGTGAAATTGTTCTTTTAACTTTAAAGTTGGACATTATGTTGATATCAAAGGTCAGTATCCTTTTATGGAAACGTCATAAGTATTGTGATCAAGATTGACTTGTCCATTTCTTCAATATAGGTTCTGTCATATCTTACATTCTTTCCTGCTTCATACGATAAATCTTTGAAGTTATCTTCAGATATATGTAACATTCTTTGAATGTCACGTTCATATACTGTTGATCACCATATAGACAGAAATAGAACTTTTAAAAGGTGTTTCTCAGCTAAATTTAGTTCAGTTTCTTTCCTTTAGCGTACCTTATACCTGGGCCCTAGCTATATTATACCTATCGAACAACAACAGCGATATTACTACCGTTTACTGAGACATATTTCTACTAGTGACCAGCTGTAGTTACAAAACTAAACAAGGATCTGTATAACGTAAAATTAAAAATCAAAAATTAATATCTTTACTATCAATAAAATCTTTAGCATTAATCATAATAAGTTACGTAAACTAACGAAACACCTCCCGAAAATTAATGAGTCTCAGGCCAATATTGCCAGACAATACTTGCTTATTTAATAATCATAGCAGTTCCTTGACAATATTGCTAAGCAAGTTTGCTTCATATATGATGTTTTATTGTGAATGAACAGTTACTCACATAGTGTTCCTCTTTTCTTTATACTTGAACCATTAATTAAACTGATATTTCATTATAGTTATGATAATACAATCATTTTCTATCCGGCGACTTGATGCTTTAGCATCAAAATCTCTACTTTTCTTCCAACTTAGCTAGATAGGTTGTCAGGTACTAATTATTATGTATTATGATTTGCTAATTATTTACTGACCATCCTGTTATTAATGCAATTACCTGATTTATTGAGGATTGGGATATTGTTGTTTATTATATCTCTTTGTAACCAACACACGTTTACTTCAATCTAAATCGGATAAACTATAGTTGTAAAAACAATTAAGAGTTTGGTTTATCTATTTGTTGTCTTAATTAATACTCAGAATCCGGCTTATATGAACAACCCCTTAGGTAAAATTTTAAACGTAAATTTCAGTAACTCTTTTTTGTCTAGAAATTAATTCATGAGCGGTTTTATTAAATCTAACGAGATATCAAAATCAAATGAACTCATAAAATCTAATGCTGAATGCTGATTATTACAAGTAAAATGCATTATATACTGTAGTTAACTTTTGACACATTGAGGAAAAAGGTTTTGCTGAATGTATCGTTTTATCTTTTATTGTTAGTAACTTTAATTACGTTGCAACAACAAGGATTCACCTAATATAAATTTGCAAAATCCTAGTAATAAATCATGGCGATACAATTTAATTTGACCACAAAGTAATCATTCTCATTTTATTAAGTTTAATTTAGTACCCACGTCGTAAATTCTGTATTTATGTTCAGTGTGGGGAATAAATATACGTTAATAGTTAGCATGAGGTAAATCACAACTTCGTTATGCTTATGATTTGAAAATGTCGCAATTCATTTGATTATAGTTTTTTAAATATATACACTCGTTGACCGTCACTGGAAACATATAAAGGCGTGTCAGTGTTGTTATTGGTGTTTATTCATTTCATTAAAAAAAAATTATTTACGTAAGTCTTCATTCGACTTGATTATATGAAATCCGGCTTACTTTATTATAATATATGACGCAAATGAGTAATTAGATAGCATCATATTTCACGTAATCGTGCATAAATCACATAATTTAGTTCCCTCATTTATTGTTCTTAAGTTAGTGCTTCTTTTGCTGGCTGACCTTTTACAATACACCAGTCATATACCGTCGGGTAAATGGTTGAGAATTGTTTATTGTTTCAATTCAGACATTTTCTGTATATCCATGGATGCCAAAAGATACCACTCCCCAAATAAATATAACAGACACAAACACATAAAAAATGAAGACATTGAAGACACCAGGTGCCCTTCCGTGTATTATTTCAGGCACGAACGTGCACTGACTGTTTCATAAGCTAGCAGGATATATTTCTCATAGGAAAGAACCCAAAGACCCCGGGCAAACAAAACGAAACAAAATATGTATCTAAAAACAACAAAACAACAACAATATAACAAACACAAAAACAACAACAACAAAAAACACACCATGCTTTTTTCTAATCGCTTTCTGTGCAACTATGTCTAACAATTAGACAAATGCGATACTTTGACAAAAATATTTTCATGACGTAATCTAACAACAGTGATTATACATTAGAAAACAAAAATTAAATATTTCTACTTTACATATGATTGATTAATTAATTAATTGATTTAATCGTAGGCTATAGGAGGTCAAAATAATTCACAATGGAGGTCAAAATATTTATTCGTAGAAACGTAAAATAATTATTTTTTAGGGAAGGGAGTCAAAATGATACGTTTTTCACCAATAAAAGGAATGGAATAAAAAACTATTCAAAATAAGATCTGTGTCATTAGATCAATTGAAATACACAATTACCTTTCACTAACATCAAGTATACGCACAAGTTCTCTCTTCAATCAATGTCCATTGTTTATTCTAGCTGGTGTTCAAAAGCTTAGTTATCTTTACGCGCGCGCGCTCACACACAACAGTTGATAATATATTCTTATCGTGTAGTTTATCGTATGATGTCCTCTACCTGTTAATCAAGTGGTTTCAATTAATTTTGAATTATTAGACATATAAATTAGCTTTTCTGATATCAAAAAGAGCGTGCGTATAGCACAGACTTTTCTTTACTATAAACAATATGATATAAAAATCATTAAGTTATAAGGAAGCACTTGAAAACTATGTTTTACATATCGTTCAAGACAATATACACACTGATTGTGGTTCCAATTATATTATTGAACATCCCAATCAGCGTTTCTAATATAAATGAGCATGCACACAGCACAAGCTTTTCCCATACTATAAACATTATAATATACAATTTAAAATACTTTAAAGCATTGCTTTACATATGCAAAGCCTTTGCAAACATTTAAATTGGCGGCACGTCCGAGTGGTTTACGGATGTAATCTCAGGATCCCTTGTGGGATCAACCTGTCAGGTATAGGCCGTTTGTACTATGAGGAAGTAGCTTTACACTCATTGTTTAGTACTGGTTGGTTCCAGGAACGAATTCGAAAGTGTTTAAATAAGCTTATAGCTTCCAACACAATCTAACTAAAATACATTCGTATACACTAAACTATTTTGATACTAGTAGTGCCTTTAATACACATTATATAACAAATTTGTATGATATTTCATGCCCTTAATGACCTTGTTTATGTTATCGTATATCGTTTAAAACAAGTCATTATCACATGTTATATTAATCTTTCAACAAATATATCGTCTGCTCATTATATAATCAAGGGCAGACACAAAGTACAATCATCCAATACGACATGCAACCTTAACTTATTCTGAGATTTATGTTAACACGATAGTCTGATTAGCACTAGCGTGAAATGTTTAAAAAAATACCATACCATAATGTATATTTTATAGTAAAATGTTGCATTTAGCGTTTAATGGTACACTGGTGCACTCTATTCTAATATTAAGTTCGTTTATGAAGCATGTATTAATAATGTACACAAAAATGTATAGAAAAAACAATCAACATCAACAACAAAAATATGTTCCCTAATAAATATTTCAATAACTACTGTAAGCTAAATTCTATTGATCTTGCAATGCATGGTATTGCACAGTATACGACACCATAGATTTGTGCTGCAACTTAGGTTTTAAAAACGATAAAGAGAAGACAGTCCCAAATATTTTATACCGGACGCTTCCAGATTTATTTCATGGAGTTTCTTCATTCAGTTTTTTTAAAGCAGGAAGTAAGGGAAAGGGTTCGTTGAGAGTCGGTTTAATATTTATCTTTGAGGGTCGGTTAATTATTTAATAACAGTGACAAATGAAAATGTCAATAGACAGATAACTGACTTCCTTTAATGGAATGGACAGCTAAGATTTTTAAATATTTACTAGATTTGCACAAATTACATCATTATCTTTTAGTTTTAATTAACTTTGCAATATAAGACATATCAAATAGTGTTTCTGATATCAAAAAGAGCGTGCGTATAGCACAGACTTTTCTTTACTATAAACAATATGATATAAAAATCATTAAGTTATAAGGAAGCACTTGAAAACTATGTTTTACATATCGTTCAAGACAATATACACACTGATTGTGGTTCCAATTATATTATTGAACATCCCAATCAGCGTTTCTAATATAAATGAGCATGCACACAGCACAAGCTTTTCCCATACTATAAACATTATAATATACAATTTAAAATACTTTAAAGCATTGCTTTATATGCAAAGCCTTTGCAAACATTTAAATTGGCGGCACGTCCGAGTGGTTTACGGATGTAATCTCAGGATCCATTGTGGGATCAACCCGTCAGGTATAGGCCGTTTGTACTATGAGGAAGTAGCTTTACACTCATTGTTTAGTACTGGTTGGTTCCAGGAACGAATTCGAAAGTGTTAAAATAAGCTTATAGCTTCCAACACAATCTAACTAAAATACATTCGTATACACTAAACTATTTTTATACTAGTAGTGCCTTTAATACACATTATATAACAAATTTGTATGATATTTCATGCCCTTAATGACCTTGTTTATGTTATCGTATATCGTTTAAAACAAGTCATTATCACATGTTATATTAATCTTTCAACAAATATATCGTCTGCTCATTATATAATCAAGGGCAGACACAAAGTACAACCATCCAATACGACATGCAACCTTAACTTATTCTGAGATTTATGTTAACACGATAGTCTGATTAGCACTAGCGTGAAATGTTTAAAAAAATACCATACCATAATGTATATTTTATAGTTAAATGTTGTATTTAGCGTTTAATGGTACACTGGTGCACTCTATTCTAATATTAAGTTCGTTTATGAAGCATGTATTAATAATGTACACAAAAATGTATAGAAAAAACAATCAACACCAACAACAAAAATATGTTCCCTAATAAATATTTCAATAACTACTGTAAGCTAAATTCTATTGATCTTGCAATGTATGGTATTGCACAGTATACGACACCATAGATTTGTACTGCAACTTATGTTTTAAAAGCGATAAAGAAGACAGTCCCAAATATTTTATACCGGACGCTTCCAGATTTATTTCATGGAGTTTCTTCATTCATTTTTTAAGCAGGAAGTAAGGGAAAGGGTTTGTTGAGAGTCGGTTTAATATTTATCTTTGAGGGTCGGTTAATTATTTAATAACAGTGTCAAATGAAAAGGTCAATAGACAGATAACTGACTTCTTTTAAATGAATGGACAGCTAAGATTTTTAAATATTTACTAGATTTGCACAAATTACATCATTATCCACAAATTAGAAAGCTTATTGAGTGATAAATCTATATGTTCTTTAAAAATGTCAATAAAACAGTTAACAAAATTGAAACATAAGTCATGTATTTTTCTTTTGATTACATTTATTTATGATATAAATATAATAATAGCTACATTTTAGTAAATAATCGTATTAAGTATATTCATTTTTTTGTTTAATAATATCTCGCACGACTATAAACAAGTGTATAAAGCTTTTTAACATATACTAGTTTTATATAATTATGAAATATTTAGACAAATTGATGAAATTAGATGCATATTTTCATTTTCTGCATAATTTTACTGCTTATAAACTTTATAAAAAAAACCCACAATACTTAAAGTAAAAGAAATGTTGTACGTATTTTTCTTTAAGCTTTATTGTCCAACTGGACACATCCTTGTTAAACTGGACACTAATTTACAAGTCGATGATGTTCAAGTGTCCATCCTATACAAGACGACGCCCCTTCTCCCAAGTATAATTTTTCTGACATTGGAAAAAGATGGTTGATGTAACCATTCGCATTTTCTCACTTGACATAACTCCTCTGTGACTTTTCGTTTTTTCCAAGATTCTAGAGAATGAGTCTAAGGAATGGAGATTCTAATGACATTGCCTCCAATATGTATATAAAGAACTCTTTTAGATTTGAAAAAAAATGTAACAAAACTGCGTATCGGTAAAGGGAAAATGCTGTTAAAGCTTGTAATAGAAATAATTTAGATTAAATATAGCGATTATGAAATCCAACAAAAAAGGAGTAGTTTAGGCAGGTCAGTTGTAATCCTGTAGGTTCAGGTACATGACACAATAAAGCATTTCAGACAAAACATCCGGGTCGTTATCCTAAAGTTATTTATTTAAAGGCACCTGTACAACATTTCGCTTATTTTATCTAATATTGTCGACATTCTAGTGAAGTTTATCTTTATAGCAAGCGATTCTTTGAAAGATACGTTTTTGTGGTAAAAAACCCAAAACCGATTATTTTAATTTCTAGTTGAATATCATATTAGTATTTAAGTTGATTCTAAGGTACATGCATTTTAATATCATTTCTGGTCGAACTTTGAAAAACCTTTGAAGTTCTCATAAGATTAATGTAGCATTCTAGAGGAATGTCACCTTTCATGTTGGAGATCACTATATGTGACGTCAATAGATATGACGTCAATAGAACGAAAGACGTTTTTCCCGATAAAATTTACTTAATTTTCTTTCATTTACCTTACCTTTTATGTGACCTTTACAAACGTTTTTAATTCTGTTCTACTAACCGTGCGATATAAAATTCATGTTTACAGTGACCTGTACAATACAAAGACATATTTGAACTGGTCACCAGCTGAAAAAAAACAATATTGGACAAAGAGTTTTGTAACAAATGATAAGTAATTAAACTTCAAAGTTTTAAACACATAAATTTAAACAAAATAATTTCAGTTTATTTGGTATATTACAAAGAGCTGACAAGAATCAAATACCTCGTTACAGATACTGACAGCTTCCAATATATCTTACATTCCCGGTCAACTTATCTAAAGTTTACCCAAACAATGTATTGTGACTAATCTAGTGTACTTTTAAAAGCAAGCCATGATCACAAATATTCAAAATGAATACATTTAGATTCTTTTCGTTATATAACTGATTAAATATGATTTTGATAAGATTTTGAAAACCATCTACCTACATTGCACCCGTCTTGCCTTTGTAGTTATTTAAATGGTTCCGTTCTTGAAGAAGTTGAAATTTGTTTTTATTTTTTGTGCAAAGAAAAGAAAACAAAACAACAAGCACAAACCCACAAACAAACAAAAAACATATAAGTTAATAAAAAGAATACATTTCATGTCAAAAGTACAATTAATAATTTTTGTTTACCTCAGTGATATAATTGCGTCACAGAATAAATATAGATTCTTGCGTGTCCGAGTGGTTAACGTTGCTTGCTTAACCGACTTGCCCCTCACAGCTGTGGTTTCGAGGTCTTGGATTTTTTCATGTGGTAAAAATATCTTGCTAGCTTAAGGAAGATCGATAGTTCTACTCTGGTAGGAAGGAACACTTAAAATGTTCCTCCACCAGCTGACGAACGACCTTTACAGAATCTTTTTGACTTAATGTCCAAAGAATCAAAGACAAAACAGCACAGAGGCCGGAATTTTATTTTTTCCGGTTACAATATTTTAAAGGCGTTGCCGTTTTTCTAATTGACTCTTAATAGTATTTGTCCTTCCGTTTATGTAAATAATGAGATCATCGGATCTGTTTCATTATGGTCTTTAAGGTGCTTATCATATTATAAAAAAAAAAATTCACACAAATTTCATCCCAGTGGGATGGTATTGTTTATATATCTATGTAACCTTTAGAATAAGTAGATCAGTCCATAACCAGGTGTAACATAGTAATAATATAAATAACGACTTTAGTTTATCTATTTTTCTCAATAAATACCATCCGACTTATATAAAAAAAAATAATAAAAAAACAATTCTTGCAGTAAAAGCAATTTTTAATAATATTAATAATAATGATATTAATAAAAATAAAAATAATAAATAATAAATAATTAAAAAATAAATCTCAGTCTCTCTTATTTATGGTCAAGAAATTGAAATATGAAAGGTGGTATTCAATCGAAAAAATATTACAAATATATAAACTACAACAATCTTAATCAGAACAAGTTAAAAGTATACATTTTACTTTTCAGTTTCCAAAGTAGTTTCAATACAAAAATCTGCCATATGAACTCACCACGTTAATCGGTGTATTATATATGATATTTATCAGTAAACAATTGACAAATTCAGCAGAAAGGTCTCGCAAAGTTTGCATCAATGATTTTTATTCTTTTACCCTTTAAATTCGAAGTTTGATTACACTGCATAAAACAAGAATTCACCTTATATCAATTTGCAAAATTCTAGTAATAAATGATTGCACGTTAATTTAACAAGCCATAAAATGTATCATTTTGAAGTTAATATTAAACTCTGCATTTATTTTAATTATATATCAATAGAAGTAAAGGTTATTGTGACAAGGAACTTGGTTATAGTGGTTATTTTACTGCAGAAAACGTAGTAGAGTGCTAAGGTTAAATGTTCATGGAGAGACTGGTTATACGACAGGTTAAGTAAATTTTATTTAGTAAGTACATATTAACCAAAGTTAGACCTAGCAGAAATTTGAAAAATACTGCAATGTGATTGGACAAAAAATAATGTCATTAATTGTATTCTGTACGCAGTGCATTTGACTACAGTCTGAAAACGAAATATACTTGTTGCTTATTTTGTTGTTGTTTAATCATCTTTAAGTTAGATATTCAAAACGAACAAACAATTATGTTTCGAAATTCTTCAACCGGATTGTTTTTGTTTATAATGATGTGAATTATAAATTCATAATTACATTCAGAAGATATCAGTTCTGTTTAATTTAATTATCTAATGACGCAAAGAAGCCAATAAAGTGTTCTTTTGTTCTTCTTCTACAGCTGGTTCTTCTTTTGTTGATTTCATGAACAAGTCTTTAACAACGTGACAGTCATTTAAAAGACAACATTTGTTTGAGAAATGACAAATGTAACGCCCCCAGTTGATCGAGATTTCAAACATGAAATAAATGTGACTTATGTTGAACGACTGTTTAATCTTTTTCTTTGATAGAAATAAATGTCATGATCGCCATGGTATTATTGATGTGTGCGAAGCTTCTTTCCCGCAATAAGAATTACAATATTCTCGAAATAGAAAAAGAGGAATTATGTACGTGTCCATGTTGCAAGTAAGTTGTCGACCTCTCATCCTAGATATAAAAAATATGTACTGTATACATATAGATATAATCTGACCCCTTGTTCACTTAGAAAAGATCAGGACCAGGACCGAATGATCCAGATTTTATTTTTATAGTTTTATAAACAAAAATTGATGATTCAATGGTATATTAAACAAAATGTAAAATATTGCTGATCTGCAAAAACAACAGAAAATATTTTGAATAAAATCGACCCATAACAAAACAAAAACAATAAAATAATCAGAACAAAATAAGGATCGATTTGACGATCAAGACAAATATTTGGATCAACTGTAAAAAACCCATATCTTGTTAAATAACAATATATTATTCTAAAAGTTTGAAAACATGCTATGTTAAGTTAAGTATTTAATCTTTGAGAATAAACAATGAAGCAAAATTGAGTTTTTAAATTTGATCCTGATCCTTAAATTTTAGTGAACACAAGACTAATTTTACACACAATGTAGCAATTTATAATAACATTTCATATATTTAATGCTCTTTTATTACCTTGTGGTTACATTATTAATTCATTTATACTAATCGTGAAATGATCACGTGGCATCTTAGGCTATGAATGTTTATGGTGTATGTTCATTATATAATCATGGTAGACACTTGGGAAATCATCAATGTTAATTATCTGTAAAAACTTGACGTCAAAGTAGTTTCTTTGTTAACATATAAGTCTCCGCCGCTCTTTTTCCAAGAGTTCCATAATATTTAATCTAATATAGGATATTTCCATTAGCGCTTTATTGGTAGAGCAGTGAACACTTTACTGTACCTATCTGTTAACCTGCTGACAGGAAAACTCCACATGTAATAATTTTATTTATTTAAAGATGTTAAGAGAAAAGCAATGCAAAATACCAATAACCATATTAAATAAAGTAATTATTATAAAGTATTTTGCTATGTATTTTATTTAATGTTATTCATTACTGAAGGTTATTCAAGTCGCTTCATAAATTGTTTATGTAACTATGGTAAAAGGAACTATGATACATGTTTTAATTACCTTGGAGACTCAAGAAGTTTTTTTCATAATTAAATTTTTAAACACAAATTAACTCTATGTGTATTAAGTAAGTACGCCAGTTTGCCTTCAGTTCTAGATTTTTCAGAATTATATAGTACAAAGCGGAATAGTTGAATAAGTATGTGCTAATGAGCACGAAAGATTTTGTAAATATCGTTTTCTATTATGGGCAGATTAAATCAATTTGGGTATGTAATTATGACCTTTCTTGATTTCGGTATTGTCGAGGGATCCACTCTTTTCGAGATACTGATGAGACAAAAATCCAAGAACGACGGAGGTTTTCTGAAAGCTTGTCATATAAACTGCTGAGTTTTGTTAAATATCAAGGAGTTATATATGATGAAAAAGCGGAATTCTTTTGATGTATGATGCATGTCAAAGAGTAATTCTGCTCAAATCGCCTTTTAAGCAAACTTTACACATTCGACCTTTTTTTAAATCAATTAATTTCAGCTTCAATGTTAATTTTCTGTGCGGAAATCCCAATAATCTTATCAAAAGTCTTTAAAATTAAGGTGAAATGTTCAATAATTGATCATGGTTCAAACAAAGTTTCCAATTATTGTTTACTAACAGTTAGCCCTTCCATTCATTTCATTTTTGTTATTTTGGTAATGCGTTGGTTGAAGTATAAAATAAAATAACTTCTTTTTTCAATCGATTAGATGTTCCTATATATACATTTATAGTAAAAACTACTACTGTAACAACAATTTGATTTTGCCATTTCTACCATCATTAACAAACATATTACGTAAGATACTTACCTACAGAACAATGTTGTAAATATCAAATATATTTAATAAGTATTGTTTAAGTTTAAGTGATAACTTCTGTCGCTCTCATATGGTGATTCTCAATTTCATATTGAAATACTGTATAATATACATAAGGATATGTTGCTTCCTTTTAAGATTTGTTTCTTCTGTCTGTGATATGCAGGCGTCAAAACCGCTGATCCGTTTCCAAAATTCATAAACATTTTTTTATTTCACCATTTTTATGCTTAAATGTTGAATACTGCTTACGTCTGTGTTAGAAGTTCGTACGATAGTTTGTACACAGTAGTACCGTCTATGAATATGCTCAATGGAACCTATCCTGCAGCATGTTCTCTTCTGCCTATTTTCGCGTTCTTAAGTTTTCCACTTTTCTTATCTTTTTGTTTAGGTTTACGATGTAACATACTGTTTAAATAACTGTTTTAATAACATGGTCTTCTTAACATCAATGTTTTCCAATCTGTATGTGTCTATGCAGACGAAAAAGGTTTTTGACTGAATTACTGTCATCAATACACTGATAAAAGAAAAACATACTACTATTTTGCACAAAATAATTTGTCTTTATCTTTTGATTAAGAATGGTATTCTGTCTTGCTGTTTTATAAAAGTATTTCTTATAAAAGAATTGAAGTTAGAAGGGCAATGACCAGGTAAAAGAGGACTTTGACTTTAATTGAATGCTATTTCAGGTTTTGTAACTTAAATGTTAATCAGATTTGCACAAATTACATCATCTTATGCAAATTTAATTAAACATTTGTTAAAAATATAATTAACTTACCTCAGCGAATGAGAGATAAATATGTAAGCCTTTGAAAATGATAAAGTTGAAAATGAAACATCACTCTTGTCTTTTAAGCTTACATGACGACTTCAAAGAAGTTATTATGGGCATTGGTGTTCTCATGTTGTACTTCGTCCATGCATGCTTCAACAATTTCGTGTTCGCATACGAGCAGGTTTTTTAAAAAGATCATTTAAACCATTCCTTACCGGAAATTTCATCATCCATAGATCATGGTTTCTTTGTTTAACTGGCCTGATTCCACCATTTGTTGCCTGAAAGGGCCAACTAAATAGATCTATTTACCTTATCGGCATGATGACAATTTCAGTTTGTATTTAAACAAAACTTGTAAAGGACATATTTTACTTGTAGATCTTGGTTCCATTTTTGAAAGAGTCGGACCCCGTTGTTTATAATTAATGAACTTGTTATAGATAACTTTGTTATTTATTGATAGGTAAGGAAAAAGCTTTGATAAAAACAAGATAAATGGCAAATCTTCCATGTCGATTATTTCAAATATAACCATGACATGTAGTTGACTTTCTTACTTTTAATTTTCTTCCAGAATTGACCTTAAAGAATTAAATGTGAAAAGATTTTGATTCAGTGCTACCTTTTGGGTGGCATAAGATTACAAGTATATTACTTTTACAGTGTTTTGTACTATAAAAAGACATATTTGAATCAATATCCAGCAGTCAGAGGTACAGTAGACGAGATGCTGTATATTTTAAGAATTATTAAATCATCTACTCAAAGATGTCAAAAATAAAGTCTTTTAAATTGTTTTTGTTTTGCTGTTTAAAAGCACTTTTACAAATATCCTCCTTCAATTGACATTAAAACAGTGATCTGTCTAAAATTAAATATATCTTTGCAAACATCACCAGCAACCTCATGTAGTGATCTAATGGCCACCTGATACTATGGGTATTGTTTTTACCGCAATATGGTCACATCACATATGTTCGTTTTATAATTAAACAGAGAAGAATGGGGAAATCACCTATCAATATTGTCTGTGTCTTACTTTAAACTTACTATAATGAATTCCGATCTACCAATGATTAAAGTAATAAAAGTACAATCCTGAAGTGCCACACGTATAGCAAATATTTGGTGCATTGCTTTTGTCGGATATAACGACGGTGAGACATTGACATTGTAAAAGTACAGTCACATTTCGTGTTTATGTGTTTAAAAAGAAAAAAATACATTTTAATTCACTTTTGTCAAAGATTTTCAAAAGAAAAAAGAGAAACAGAATAAATCATTGATAATGATCTTACATATAATTTAGTTACTTTGCAAAATATATTATTAAGTGTTGTTTACCATTGTAAATATATTTTTTTTTAAATTCTCATAATTATGTTTTATAAAGAAATAACAATGTATTTAATAGGGGCCACTAAAGAGGATACAAGAGAAAGAATGGTAACTGTTTGTCAATATAACAAAGCAATCAATGATACGATTAAATGTCTGCGTATCATTTCCACACACCCTGTTGAGTGCTTAACAGGAATAACATAACTTGATTTATGTATGTAATTAGCTGGCCGAAGTTGGTCTGCACTTATACGTCTAGAAACTAAAACGAGAAAATGTAAGTAAATATTATAAGGCTATAAATTCGTCATCTTTTTATTTCGTCATTTGTCTGCCGGGCGTCATAAAGTCCAGTTCAGTTACATTATAATGCTATATGTAATTAAATACTGCTTAAATTAGAACTTGTTCGAAACGCACTTAGTCATTGCCTTGGCTCTTGGAATGAGACGGTGCACTAAAGTTGCGAAATCATAGACAGAGACTGAAGTAAGACCATGGTTGGGCATGGTTGGCAATAGGACGAGAGTGGGCGACACTATATTCAGGAACAGACATGGGTGCAAAAATTAGTAGTTAAAGTTTATACCTGCAAAAGGCACAATATAGATTACAGAAACGCTTAAGAACGCCCAAAACGACAATATTGAAAATGATGCAGACTCGATTTTTTTCAGTCTGTTCATGGACTATAGTGTTGAAGGAAATGATACAAGGCATTTTGCTTTTATCCATCACTTAATGCTCAAATAATAAAACAAATATGTTTATAGTAGATTTCTTGTTTTTTTGTCTTCTTGTTTATTTTTTGTGTGAAAGTTATAAACTTTATATAATCTGGCTTTGAGAAATGTGTCACAGACACTTTCCTATCGATAGCTCATGTAGGAAATATAAAGTATTTCATATTTGTTCAATAAAACGTTTTATAGTGTGATGTTCCAAATAGATCGTCATCATTCTTCATTAATACTTGAATAAATATTCACAAATATGTTCATGATTAAATTGGTAGCAAGCCTACAGAAAAAAATAAAAACTGTATGTATCATATAAAATGTCCTTTACATCTCTTTTACAATCTTATGATGACAATCACCTCATAAATTATTCATTATGAAACTAGGTGTAATACAAGCAAATCTGCGGTTGTGATTGCAAAATAGAAACATCATCCTGTTGAATGTACTCTAAGTAAATTTTAATCTGAAAGAGGACGCTACTTCATTATCTTTATTGCTTCATTCCTAGGAGATGATAATGTTTCACTCAGATGATTACCATATGATCTGTATATTTGAACATGTAATGTTTTTCATCACTGATGAATTCATCACTGATGAACAGATTTTGTTAAAACAAATGTATTTATCTAAACCATATTTGTGTATATGTAACATGATTTAAAAGTGACATTATGCTGGGTTTTTGTTATTGTTTTTTTTTGTGTGTGTTTTTTTTGTGTGTTGTTTTTTTTGTTGATATTTTTTTTCGCTGTTAAGTTTAGATGTATTCACTATACATTTCAAAAGATCGAAAATGATCATGATTATAGACCAATAAATTGTTTTAAAATTATATTACATGCAATAAATATAAAAAACTGACTAGAATATAAAGAAACTGCCAAATTGAATCATTTTGTAAATGGAACATCACCTACACAATATGTAGAAAAATTATAGACTCAGAGTGAGAATTATAGAACTGCGAAGTTATTTTGACTTTAACCTATACAGTCAACAATTACACTAGCATGGGCATAATGTCAATTTAAAGCAGCATGTCTCTAGATGAGCCAAGTATGTCAATAAAATCAAGCTTGAGAAAAATGTACCCATAGTATAGAAAAATGTAAATAGATTCAATATTTAAGTTATTTAATTTACATGTTTTGTGCGATGAATGACTATTTTTTTCAGTATTTATAACAATAATAATGCACATTTTTTAAAAATCTTTTTGGTAATTAACGTGTGTTGCAAGTGCCATTTATAATGTGTATTACTTCACAATAGAATTATTTTAAATATATTTTCAAACTTTTCAAGAAAATATCATGATTCTGGAGGCATGTTGCTTTAAGGGAACTTTTGGACAAGTTTTTGAGATGTCTTCTGCTCAACCCAGGGTCAGTGGGTTCGAGCACTTTATATACTGTGGTCACAACCATGTTTTTCTAATAGATTAATCAAGCTAGGAAGCGGATTTAATGTGATTCAAAATGAGCTTACAGTGGTCGTCACATATAGAGCCTTAATAATCTTAAATTATATATAATTAATATTGTAAAAACATATAACATGGTTAATCATTTTCTCTCCGCCTATCCTTTAATTTACATCGTATTAATAAATTAACTAACCATGAAAATATAAAGTAATATAAGGGTTTGTGGTCATTAAATTAATGAAATAGTAATTGGATATCATTCAGAAAACTAATCACATTATCCTAACAAGCAGGACTACGGAATTAAAACATAAATACATATCAATGACGCGATGGTCACATTATTACTTTTCTCACGTTTCAGATACATAATTATTAAAATATCTAATCAAATATTAATTCAAGTACCTAATATTTAACGGATTGTCACCTATATACGTACTAATACGCCTAATGAGATTATGTAGTTTATAACAGATTCGTGTTCTTCATCTCTATATGGCATGATTAAATCTGTTGCCTAGAAATCCAATATGATATAAAAAGGCAGAACAGTATTCAACATTGTTCACATCATGTTTAAAGCTAAATGTCAGCGTTCATCATCTAAAAGTATGAGTATCTGAGTTGTATATGAAGGACATATCATAAACATCCGATAAACACGCTGTAAAATGGCTTGATGTAATTACAGAATACCACAGTAAGTCTTTCGTTTGCATAGATTTTCTAGGAATTTAGTACTGTTTTAAACTTTGATATAAGTTTATAATCTATAGGTATATTTTTTTTTAAATATTTTTGGAGATAATTGAAGTTTTCTTTCGTTTTTTAATTTCTTTTTTGTATTTTTATCTAACCTTTTAAAATTAAAATGATAAAACGTTACAAAAGAGAACATTTAATATATATGCATTTGATATTTCAAACATTTTGCATAAACACATATTATACCATGATTACTTACAAAATACAATATATAATATATATGTATGTTTGCTTTACATATATTTAACTTTCGTTTTGTATGACTCTTTTAGATAATTTAAGAAGCGATGACCGGCAAACAACAATTGTTATCGTTTGACTTTTTTTGTTTTATAAATGTATTTAGACTAAGTTGAAAAACACGTGTTATGATATGTTGTGATTGGCAATTGAGGTATATCATTCAAACAATGTCCACATGTTTTGAAATATTGCCTTCCTGTCAAGAGTTATCGCCTGTTTTAAGAAACCTATGGATTCATATTGTTTTCTTCCTAATAAAGAACAGAGTATTTATACTTATTAACACAATTTTCAGACAGTCGTATTTTTTCCATAAAGTTCGTATCTTTCATGTTTCTATTTTAAGCGCTATTGTAAGATCGACATGTAATTATCATGACATCACATAACTGTTTAGCTAAAAGAGTATCCGAAGGGTTTTGTATGCTATTAGAACAAATTGTTGCAAAATGTAATTAAACACGCTCAGTGCAGTTTAAAAGTTGTATTTACTACATTTTTGATAGCCAGTCTTACAACAATGAGTTTTCATTTGTTATTCCTGCATTTTAAATAAATTATCGATAGCAACCGGGAACCATTATCGATTGAAATCCTATTGAATTGCTCAATTTAATCACGTTGTGATTTACAGAGATAAATACTTGCTTTGATATAAAATAATTAATAAATTACATTTTTAGCATTTTTATGTCATTTATGAAATTATTGCGTTCATTCAGCGTGTCTTTTATCTAGAATTCTAAAATTGTCTGTTGGTGATACCTAATATTATGCTTCATCCCTCCCCTTTAAACAATTAGTTTTCATTCTACTGTAAGTACGGGCACACTTGTGTCTATAACTTATAAGGGTAGACATTTTACTAAAACAGAATACATGTATTTATTTAACAGTTACTGTAACGCAAATATTCGGCAAGGCACAAATGTATTGTTAAGCGAATTATATGTAACTAAAAGCATAAGTAAATTTTTTTTGGGCATATATGTAACTAATTATAACACAGAGTTGAATAAAATGTTCATTATTATTATCGAAATTTGCAAATACATGGTAAAATTGTGTGACAATAACTTAGTTAACGGATGAAAATTTTAAATGTAACATTATTCAGTCGTAGCACAAGAAATGTTATATAATCTGACGTAAAACGTCCACATCTCTTTATGCTTACTTTCTATTTTTTGTCTAAGTTTTAAGAAAAAATGATTTCGTTCTTTTTTGCGAAATAATCGTTGTAACCGCCACATCATATTTGTGTTTTTTTTCCATTTTTTTCAACTTCGTTTATTTTGATTCAAAGTGGAATAGCAAAGCTATTTATGTGTACGTGCTTGTAGGTTTTTATATCAATTATTGTGTGCATAATACATATAAATGCACTGAAACACCTTGCGTTACACAGATACATTTGCAATTTTTAACATCTGACAAACGTCCGCACTTTTGGGTCATAAAAATTAATTCATTAAAAATGGATTTTTGTGATATTTTAAAGTAAAGTAATATTATGCAGTTAAATGCCAATGGTTAGCTAAAAATAAGGATTCTATTTAGTCGGTTAACAATAACAGACGATGTATCAGTTTATTTTGTTATATCTAAGAACTGCATTTTGCAATAAACTATCTTTAAAGTAATATTGTGTACATACATTTGTATATGTTTGATGTGTATTGAGTTATTAGATTACAAATTATTTAAAGTGGCTGTGTGCTAATTTTTTCATTGTCAATTTGAGCTAATTCGATTATATATTTCAAAAGATTGACCGTTTTAAATATGATCGACCAATAGTTGGTTTCGAAAAATGTTAAGGATAAAATATAAAACTGTCTTAAATAAAATAAAAGTGTTTTGGTGTTCTTACACTTTTGTATCATTGGCAAAAATAAAAACACGTTCCATGTCGTCACAATATGGAATCCGAGTGTACGGACATCTGAATATGATTATATGATCTATCAGTATCCTTTTCCCTGTCGTCATAATAAGTTTACCCCCAGAAAATGTATAGACAGTCCACGAGCATGCTCTATCTTATAATCCAACAGAAAATGTGGTAAGGAGTTGCGGGTACCTAATATAACAAACCTGCACTCCATTTAACGCAGTGTGCATTTACGAGTATACAATTTAACTCCGACACATTTTCAATAGAAAGGTCTCAAAACTATAATACAATTCTGTATTATTAATTAATTAATTACTGTCGCTGTTGAATGGTGTAGAAAAGTCTTGCATTGAACATAATAATTTGGAGTGCGTGCCATGCTGCCACCACTGGGAAAAATGAAACATTAAAGATAGCCTTCAAGATGGATGCCAAATTATAAGAAATTATTATACTGACCAAGTGTATATTCAGATGAAATTCACGTCCTCTTATGACAGGAATTATTTTAAAGGAGGTTTTGGAAAAGACGAAATTCATCTATTTTCTAATTAAGCGGTCATATCATAATAGTATTTGGTGGGACATAAAAGATATTTTGTAAATCTTACAAAAATTCCTAAATAACCGGTAAGATTTCATTGATTCGGAATGTAAAATATTCCGTGCTGTACATTTACGTTTACATTAAATTTGACTCGTGCCATTTCATTTTTAGTATTTAGATGGCGTAATAAAATGGCCATAATTGAAAATAAGTCATTGTAGACTCATTAAAGTGTAATTAAGAATTATTTTGAATTTACTAATAACAGCAATTATTTTCATGAACTAACATGACTGATAACTGACAAAAGTAAATATCATGGATATAAACTGTTATACAAACTATATTTTCTTCTAAAATTTTAATGATTTCCGTCTTTGTTGAAAAATGCTTCCGAGGAATCACCCTGTTTCCAGATTTTATGCTTCACAACAGCAGTAGTCAAGTGCCGTGTGGTAGCTGTAAAGAGTTTATTCCAGCACTTTCAGTGTTGTAAATTGAGTACCGCTAAAGTCGGTGCTACGAGGCGTGAGGGATGTTGCACTTTTTCAGTATCTTGCATGTACAGCCTCAATCAAACAGAGTCTGTAATTTTCATGTAATTTTGTTGTGATTAATGCTTCCGAGGGATCACCTTTCCCAGATTTTGTATACGTTTCCTTGAGCAATGTCATGTGGTCTAAATATTTATAAAAATCGAATATTGTGAAGTAAGCTTGAAATAAGCAAGTTGTAGCCCTCAAGCAACTTTGCTATGATGACTGTTACTTCTAACTTACTTGTTACAAGTCTTTTAATAGAAATTAAATTGTTTGAACATAAGATGCATTGAGATGATATTAATTTGTTTAATATTGAACCTACACTTATCAAGAAAATAGTTCACAGTAGACAATGTTCTTTGAAATATCTGTTGTCTTGGGAATATATGTACATGAACGATTTTAGTAGTTATTAAAGAGTCATAATTTTGTAAAATTTAAATTGGTAAAATTCAGGAAACATTTATCACTGATATTAAATAATCAATAAATACATTTATTTCATAACTGGCACGTAAGAATTAAAATTGCACATATAATATTATTGAATTGCAAAGTGACGTATCTAAGTATTGACCGTAATGTTGAACTCCAATATTTTAAAGTTGCAGATAGAAAAGTAGACAGTAACCAGAATTTAAGCAGAACTTCAAAACTTTGGAACCCAAAGTGCGTTGATATGAAGCATATCAATGCACTTTGGGGTTCATTTCTCGATTTATTTTTACCCCAGAGTGCGATGTGAAGTTTATCGCGCTTTGGAGTTGGACCGGACACAGAAGTGCGTTTGTCCGCAATGTGCGGTATAAAAATGCACTTTATTTAAGGTATTAGGATCCTAATGGGCACTATCAGGAACTAAAGAATTGACATCATAGGTCAGATGTATACCTTAAAGTACACCTGTATGCAAAATTTAAACAATGTTTACCGTACGGAAATCAAGTTATGGCCACTTTTCTGAATCCAAGCTAGGATGTTATGAGGGCCCTTTTTTAGAAATGAGGAACCTTTAAATAATCTGCAATAACATTCTAATGAAAAAATTTTTCCCATGTATTTTTGGTAAGAAACAAATAGTACCATTCAGCTAACAATCCACATAAGCAAAATTATGGTTTCTACTTAAAATTTATGAAATCTGTATAAAAATGTTACCCTACCCCACCGATTTTTACCACATGTCTGACCATTTTTCTACTTAGGGAGCCTAATTCAAAAAATTCTTAAAATTTACCCAAATGAGTGCCTGTTTTCAAAGTTTCCCTAAATTTTTAAAAAAGTATATTGGTTGATCTTGTTAAATATGAAATACTTTACCGTCTAGTTTTGATTATATTACACTTTGAAAATATCAGGTACCATATTTATTACTAGATTTAGCATAATTTAGCCAATAAATACCTATATAAATTAAAAATTCAAAATTAATCACTTTTTTCTTTCCATATGGGACATGAGAGATACATAAATAATGTTAAAAGAAAAAAAGAAAGAAAAAAAAGTTGACCCTTCTGGGGATTGAACCCATGGCCCTCATTTTCAATGTAGTTAACAGTAGTTCTAGCCTATTTGAATACTCTTCAAAGCCGAGGTAATGCATTAGGGTGCTAATACCTTAAAGGACTAAAATTGGCATATTGACTCTGAAAAAAAAGATCTGATTTTCATAAACAAAAAACGTGTTCCATTTCAGAAGCCTTGTACTTTTGATGTGCTGTTAAAGATTCAAAAAATAAAACATTGGCCAATTACCTCAACTAAAGTTGCTTTTGTCGCTTTTTGACAATTTGTGCAATTTATAGTGCATAAAAAGAAAAATACTAATTAGTAAAATACATTTTGCGATTTTTATGGCAAATAATTTCAATTACAATTTCAATAATCACCTTCCCTGCTTTAATACCATTATGACATCATTATACCGGTAAATCTCACGTTTGACCTTTTTAAAGAACTTTTTTTTTTCTTTACTCTTATTTGGCTAAAAATACATGTATTTGTGCACTATACTTAGACTACGAAAAATCATTATTACCGGTTAAGTCGTAATAGCTTAATAGTTAGACAATATAAAAATAACACTTATGCATGATAAATGAAAATGAAAAGAAAACACAATTAACGATTTATGAAACTCGAACAATTTGATAACATTGAATCCCACCGACTTTACTAAGATCACAATCCGGACGTTTACCGTTCGATCGCAAACTTGTTATTATACGAGTGTTCGATTCTTTATTATCCGTTTTACCTTTTTCAGTCGATGTTTCGTAACTTTAACAATTTCATAGACAAACAGAATCTCTGTGGCGTAAGAAATTCTCGTCAGCCAGGTTTACCTGTCAATAGTCAAATGCAATTGCAACCTTCCGGCGTTGAAGAACTGCCGAGGAAATCCGATAGCGGCTCAATTAAGGAAAAAATAAAAATACGCTGTTAAAATGTCTTCATAAAAAATCACATTTGTCTGATATAACATTACACTCAGCTTCATAAGAAAGTGTTCACTTAGTAACTTGGAATTTCTGTATACTTTCCTCAGCTAAAAAGTGACAAATTTGGTATTAAATCTTGAAAAGATGTATTGACCATACAATGATTTACTTTGTATTGAAATTTGATAATTGTCAGAATTGTGACTTTGTGTAAATAGCAGAAAGGCAAATAGTAAAAGTTGCAAAATTGTGACTTTATAAGTTTTTTTTAACTATGTGACAGTTAATCGCTATCTATTGCCTTCATCTCGTCTATGCATTTACGAAAGTGTTCAAGACTACATGGAACTGAAGTAGCGTCATATTGAATTTGGTTTGGATGATGTACCAGGTATCCAAAGGCAAAAACACATTTATAAAAAAGCACAATTATGTATCATTCAGTTGTTTATATGTAATCAAAGTTCTGATAATTATTAAATTTAAATTAAATGTAAACCATCGTTAAGTCAATACATTGCTGCAACAAACAAATGTAAATAATTTACTTCAAGAAATGTACAAAATTTCCCTGTAACCTAGTGCACACTTTCTTTTGCAACCGAGTATACTGTATAAGTATCTATTCTACCTAAATGCAACATGTGTCACTTACATTTATTACATTCCATATTAATATAATGAAATATAATATTTTTCTCAGTCATTTCAATACTCGTAGACTTGTGGTGCGTCTGATTAAATTTGTATAAAGTAGTTAAATATTGCCTCCTTATGACACAACCATCGTTTTATTTTTAATTGTCTTCATTAAAACCAGCTGCGCTCAGACTCATCTTTAATAAATTTATTCTTTTTGTCGTGCGAATGGAATAATAAATAAGTGATATAACACATGTCTGTTACTTGTACGTACCACCTCTTGAGCTTCCGCTTGGATAGGGAGAAAAATTAGTATATTAAAAATTCTTGAAAGGAGATATCCCAAAAAAATGAAATCAGAATTTAAAAAAAAATAAAATTGCAAACTATTTTTATTGGGTCTGATCATCGAAATAACAAAAAGTGCAACATCTCTCACAACCCCTAGCGACGGCTTAAACGGAATTCAATCCTCATTACAAAAAGTAAAGAAATGAATGATTCCGGGAGTCCAAACAAAATAATTGCTTAATTTAACTAAGTTAAAGTACATGACAACATTCTTCTCAGCCTCAACAAACACTCACATCTGCTTTAGTGAGGAAAGGAATATTCCTCGAGAGCAATGAAAAAAAAGTTGAAAAGCATACACTCTGGTTTAATAATCTGTTCATGAGAAAAATATAAAACGTGTTGCATCCCTCTTCACCCCCAGCACCACTAGAGATGTTGCAATCAATCATTCAGAAGGAGTTATCAAAGTTCCCGAAGCGCGGATATTCCGATCCGAACCGCTAAGATATGTCAAATATTTTTCTTGCATATTTTATCATATTCAATGATATTTTTAATTCTTAATCTTAATAAAACAATTGTCCATAGAATTGTTTTTTGTAATTACAACCGTACCATTTTGCTACATCAACTTCATTCATAACAAAGAAATTACTTCATCATAAGCATGGCATTGTATACCACGCGATTCATTTGACACCCCCTATGTCAGACGGAGTTTCCGGGATGACTAAAACTAATGGAAACACCAATCTGATATGCAAGAATATGCTATATCACTTGATAGAAGACTTCCGCGTAAAAGCATTATCAAATGACAGATGTTGAAAAATAAAAAAGTAGAATTATTTCATTAATACTTGTACGTAAACTAATGCAAAGACATTTCTATGGACAAAATTAAGCGGCAGATATATTAGGTGTCCCCTGAAGAAATGATATAATATTTATTAAACAAGTGAAGTCCGAAGCATTATGTGTCTCCTCAGAGAAATTAAGATTGTAAATATAAAATTTATGTAAGTAAAAAACTTTTAAATTGGTGGCAACCCGTAAAATACGAACACTGTTTTAAGCCATTTTATATAAAAGTTACATAAATACACATATTAGTTACATTTATGCTTTTAATAATGAACGAACGAACGAACGAACGAACGAACGAGAGAACGAACAAATGAAGATAAAAAACTTTGATATTCACCTGTTTTACCCTGTTCATGGATTACATTCTTTAATTATCAAATCAGAAAAATACATTTAAATCTGTTTATCTTGGATTCTTGTTGCTTTTCTCCTTGTTTATTCTTTTTTTGTGGAAATCATAAACTTTATATATTCTGGCTTTTAGAAATGTGATACATACACTTTACTATCAATAGTTCATGTAGGAAATAGGATTTATTTCATATTTGATAACTAAACGTTTTATGGTGTGATATTCCAAATAGATAGTCCTGATTCTATATCAAGTATTATCTACTTGAATAAATGTTCAAAGATATATTCAAGATTAAATTGGTAGCAAGCCAACAGAAAAATAGAATTGCATGTATCGTATAAAAAGTCATTTACACATCTTTTTCAAACTTATGATAACAATCACCTCATAAATTATTCATTATGAAACTAGATGTAATACAAGTAAATCTGCGACTCGGGTCGTGATTGCAAAATAGAAATATCTTACTGTTGAATATACCCTAAATAAATTTGAACAGAATTGTTTGAAGCTGACAGAGGACGTTACTTCATTATCTGTATTGTTTCATTCCAAGGACATGATAATATTTAACTCAGATGATTACATGATCTGTATGAAATACGCCATTTTCCACTGGGATATTTCTGGTTTTCGCACCGAACAAATATTTGAACAAGTAATGCTTTTCATCACTGATTATTGAAACAAATGTATTTATTTAATATGTTACATGATTTAAGAGCGCCATTTTGCAGATTTTTTTCTCTCTTTTTTTGCTCTTAAGATTTCAAAAGATCGAAAATTATCATGATTATTGACTAATAAATGGTTTTAAAATTTTATAATATCAATATAAAAAACTGACTAGAATATAAAGAAATTGCCAATCGTATTGCAAATAGAACATCACCGACACAATCTGAAGGATAATTATAGACACGGAGTGAGAATTATAGAAGTGCGAAATTATTTTGACTTTTACCTATACAGTCAACAATTACACTTGCATGGGCATAATGCCACTTTTAGGGAACTATTGGGCAAGCTTTTGAGGTGTCCTTCGCTCATCCAAGAGTCAGTGGGTTCGAGCACTTTATATACTGTGGTCACAACCAGGTTTTTCTAATAGATTAATCAAGCTAGGAAGCGGATTTAATGTCATACAAAATGAGCTTACAGTGTTCGTCACATATAGAGCCTTAATAATCTTAAATTATATATAATTAATATTGTAGAAACATATTACATGGTTAATCATTTCCTCTCCGCCTATCCTTTTATTTACATCTTATTAATAAATTAACTAATTATGAAAATATTAAGCAATATTAGGGTTTGTGATCATTAAATTAATGAAACAGTAATCGGATATCATTAAGAAAACTAATCACATTATCCTAACAAGCTAGATTACGGGAATTAAAACATAAATAAATATCAATGATACGGTGGTCACATTATTACTTTTCTCACGTTTCAGCTACATTATTATTAAAATATCTAATCAAATATTAATTCAAGTAACTAAGATTTAACGGATTGTCACCTATATACGTACTAATATGCCTAATAAGATTATGTAGTTTATAACAGATTCGTGTTGTTGATGGCATGATTAAATCTGTTGCCTAGAAATCCAATATGATATAAAAAGGCAGAACAGTATTCAACATTGTTCACATCATGTTTAAAGCTAAATGTCAGCGTTCATCATCTAAAAGTATGAGTATCTGCGTTGTATATGAAGGACATATCGTAAACATCTAATAAACACGCTGTAAAATGGCTTGATGTTATTACAGAATACCACAGTAAGTCTTACTTTTACATATATTTTCTAGAAATAAAATTCTTTTTAAGCTTTGAAATAAGTACATAATCTATATATAGAAAACGTCTATATTTTTTGGAGATACATTCCGGGATTTCTTTAGGAAACTAATTTATTATATGTATTTTTTTATCTAACTTTTACTAAAAAATTATTAAAATTTGCATAAGAGAACATTGAATTTATATGTACTTGATACATATCTAATTTCAAACATTTTGCTCAAACATATATCATATAATGATAACTTACAAAATACCATATATAATATAAATAAATATTTGCTATACATGTCTGTAGCTTTCATTTTTCATGACGCCTTTGTCTTAGAACTATGAATAAGTTGAGAAGCGATGACTGACACACAACAATTGTTATCATTTTACTTTACGTTTATAAATGCATATAAGACTAAGTTGAAAAACGCGTGTTATGCCATATTTCGATTGCCAATAGAGGAATATCATTAAAATAATACCCACACATTTTGAAATCGTCCCACCCTGTCATCAGTTCTCGCCTGTATCTAAGAAACTTATGGATTCATTTTTTTTCCCGAAAAGATAAGATCTCTTTACAATCATATTATAAAGCAATTCTAATAATATGAGAATATGAGTGTCTAAAGTTATTAATACAATTTTCAGACAGTCATTATTTCATAAAGGTCGTATTATTGTATTCATTTCAAAGATAAGCTTTTCCAGGATATTAATGTTTCCTTTTTTAAGCACTATTGTAAGATCGACATGCAATTATCATGACATAACTGTTCAGTGTCTCTGCAATTACGAAGGGCTTTGTATGCTATCAGAACAAATTGTTATTAAAAGTGTAATTAAACACGCTCAGTGCAGTTTAAAAATTGTATTTACTACATTTGATTTAGCCGAAATAACAACTATGATATTTTATTGTTATTCTAGTATTTTATAGATATAGTTTCGATAGCAACCGAGTAGCATTATCGATAACAATCCTATTGAATTGCTAAATTTAAACACGTTGTGAGTTAAATCATTGCTTTTAATAATTAATATGACTTCTTCAGCATTTATATGTCATTAATTTTATGTAAACTACGATTTCATTCACCCTGCCTATTTTTCTAGAATTCTTAAATTTTCTTTTAGTGACACTTAATAGTATGCTTCATCAATCCCTCTGTGAGCAATTGGTTTTCATTCTTCACTGTTAAAAATTGCGATCTAAATTACGCGATAACAAATGTAAGTACGGGCACACTTGTATCTATAAGGGCAAGTATTTTACTAAAACAGCATATTATGTAAAATTTAACAATAGTAAAGGAAACATTCAACAAAACACAAATGTATTGTTAAGAATAAATATGTAACTAAAAGCACAAATGTAACTCTTTTGGCATATATGTAACCAATTAAAATACAGTGTTGAATAAAGTTTTCATTATAATAATCGAAATTTGCATATGAATGGATAAATTGTGTGAATTTAGTTAACGGATGAATTTTTTAATGTAACAAGATTCAGTCGCAATGCAAGTAATATTATATAATAATTATATAATAATATATTTGACGTAGTGATGATTTCGTTCTTTTTGAAAATAATGGTTGTAACCGCCACATCATATTTGTGTGTTTTTTTTTCAGTTTTTTTTTAAACTTCGTTAATTTTTATTCAAAGGGTAATAGCAATGACATTCATGTGTCCGTGCTCACATGTTTTTTTATATAAATAATTGTGTGCATAATACATACTTATGTTCTGTAACGCGCACTTTATTATCCCAAAGTGCGTTACACGGGTACATTTGCAATTTTTAAAATCAGACAAACGACAGCACTTTGGGGTCAGGCAAATTAATTAATTCAAATTGCATTTATTTGATATTTTAAAGTAATATTATTCAGTTATATGCCAATGCATAACTAAAAATAAGAATTATATTAAGTCGGTTAACAATAACAGATATTAAATTATTTTATTTTATTATATCTTAGAACTGCATTTTGCAATTAATTATCTTTTTATATTCAATTTAATGTCTTATAGAATAAGGCTTTAAAGGGACTCCACTGAGGTTTTTTTTTGACATGATGGGACTGAAAATATTTTTTCTCGATAAATGTACCATTTGATATAAGTTAAGACTACAAATCTTTGTGTAAGATTTCAGATCATTCGTGCACTTCGTTTTTCCAGAATAATTATTCAAACTGTAAAAATGACCCAAAATGAAAAGCGTTTAAACGCTTTTCACTCAAATCGGGTTACAAAAAGCATAAAAATACGGTTTATAATTTATTTCAAAGTATATTTCTTAACTATCTTTGCATATATTACTGTTTAAAGTGCCCCAGCTCATTGAGCTAATTCGGTTATATATTTCAAAAGATTGACTGTTTAAAAGTGATCGACCAGTAGTTGATTTTGGAAAATGCTAAGGATAAACTATAAAACTGTCTAAAATTAAAAAGGGGTTTCGATGTTCTTTTTCATGAACAAAATTAAAAACACTTTCCCTGTCGTGACAATATGAAACCCCAGAATAAATTAACCAATGTGCGGGCATCAGAATACGATTTTCTATCATTATCCCTTCCCTGTCGTCATTATAAATTAACCATTGAATAATGCCAGTCCACGAACATGCTCTATCTTATATCCGACAGACAGTGCGGTAACTGGAGTTGCGGGTAACTAATATAACAAATACATGTATTCTACTTAACGCACTGTGCATTTATTGGTATACAATTCAACTCAGTGTCAATAGAAAGGTCTTTAAACTATGATACAATTCTATATTAATTAATTATAGTTCTGTTTCTGTTGAATGGTGTATAAAAGACTTATATTGAAAATAATTAATGAGGCGCGTGCTACGCTGCCACCACTGGGAAAATGAAACATTAAAGATGTTTTTCAAGATACTTGCCTATTTAAAAGAACTTATTGTACCTATTAAGTGTATGAAATGTACGTCCTCTTATGGCAAGAATTATTTTAGGGAGTTTTGGAAAATAAGAAATTTATCTTTTTTCTGATTTTGCGGTCATATTATTATGGCAGCGAATTTGGTAATTTTTGTAAATTGTTGTAAATTGCAAAATATTCTGTAATATTTCATTGATTCAGAATATAAATTATCCCGTGCTGTACGTTTACGTTAACATTAAATTTGACTCCTGTCAATTCAATAACAGCATGGTGATGACGTCTGAAATGACCATAATTGAAAATAAGTCATTATGGACTCATTAATGTATATTTAAGAATTATTTTGAATTTACTAATAGTAGCAATTATTTTCATAAATTACTTGACTGATAGCTGACAAACGTAAACATCATTAAGATTTCAAAACGACAGCTTTCTCTCTGATGGCAAGCTAAGTTCTAGCCCTTTCCATTTTGAAGTATAAGAACTTTTAAGATTTTTCTGTTAGTTGCCATAAATTGGTAGCAAGCCTACAGTAAAAAAAACAATATGTATCATATAAAAAGTCATTTACACCTCTTTTTCAATCTTATGATGACAATCACCTCATAAATTATTCCTGATGAAACTAGATGTAATACAAGAAAATTTGCGACTCGGGATGTGATTGCAAAATAGAAAAATCTTTCAGTTGAATGTACGCTTAGTAAATTTAAATCTGAAAAAGGACGCTACTTCATTATCGTTATTGCTTCATTCCTAGGAGATGATAATATTTCACTCAGATGATTACCATATGATCTCTATGAAATACGACATTTTCACTGGGATATTTCTGGTTTTCGCAATGATCAAATATTTTAAAATGTTATATTTTTCATCACTGATGAACTGTTATTGTTGAAACAAATGGAGGGGCGTCCGTGGCCGAGAGATTAAGGTCGTTGACTTCAAACCACTTGCCCCTCACCGCTGAGGGTTCGAATCCCGACAAGGGACTTTGGATTCTTTCATGTGAGGAAGCTATCCAGCTAGCTTACGGAACGTCGGTGGTTCTACTCAGGTGCCCGTTCGTGCCTGAAATAATGCACGGAAGGGCATCTGAGGTCTTCCTCCACCAGTAAAGCTGGAACGTCGCGATATGACCTATACGAGTACTGTGTCGATGTGACGTAAAACCCAAAAACAAACAAACAAAGAAACAAATGGATTTTTTAATTCATATATGTGAATACGTTACATGATTTAAAAGTGAAATTTTGCAGATTTCTTTTTTTTTTTCGCTGTTAAGTTATAGTGTTTTCACTATACATTTCAAAAGATCGAAATTTATCATGATTATAGACCAATAAATGGTTTTAAAATTATATTATATAAATATAAAAAACTGACTAGAATATAAAGAAACTGCCAAAATTAATTAATTTTTTAAATGGAACATCAACGACACAATCTGAAGGATAATTTTATAGACTCAAAATGAGAATTATTTTAACTTTAACCTATACAGTCAACAATTACACTTGCATGGGCATAATGCCACTTTTAGGGAACTATTGGGCAAGCTTTTGAGGTGTCCTTCGCTCATCCAAGAGTCAGTGGGTTCGAGCACTTTATATACTGTGGTCACAACCATGTTTTTCTAATAGATTAATCAAGCTAGGAAGCGGATTTAATGTGATTCAAAATGAGCTTACAGTGTTCGTCACATATAGAGCCTTAATAATCTTAAATTATATATAATTAATATTGTAGAAACATATTACATGGTTAATCCTTTCCTCTCCGCCTATCCTTTTATTTACATCTTATTAATGAATTAACTAATCATGAAAATATTAAGCAATATTAAGGTTTGTGATCATTAAATTAATGAAACAGTAATCGGATATCATTAAGAAAACTAATCACATTATCCTAACAAGCTAGATTACGGGAATTAAAACATAAATAAATATCAATGATGCGGTGGTCACATTATTACTTTTCTCACGTTTCAGATACATTATTATTTAAATATCTAATCAAATATTAATTCAATATTAATTCAAGTAACTAAGATTTAACGGATTGTCACCTATATACGTACTAATATGCCTAATAAGATTATGTAGTTATAACAGATTCGTGTTGATGATGGCATGATTAAATCTGTTGCCTAGAAATCCAATATGATATAAAAAGACAGAACAGTGTTCAACATTGTTCACATCATGTTTAAAGCTAAATGTCAGCGTTCGTCATCTAAATGTATGAGTATCTAAGTTGAAGGACATATAATAAATATCCGATAGACAAGATGTAAAATGACTTGATGTTATTACAGATAACCACAGTAAGTCTTACTTTTTCATAGATTTTCTAGAAACTTAGTACTGTTTTTTAGCTTTGATATAATAATATATTCTACGTGTAGAAATATTATATATTTTTGGAGATAATTTCAGGGGTTTCTTTAGCAAAATAATTATATTATTTGTATTTTATCCAACTTTCTAAATTGAAAATGATAAAAAAGAACATTTAATATATATGTACTGGATACATTTTTCATTTTAAATATTTTGCACAAACACATTATCTACAATGACTCCTTACAAAATAGAATATATAATAATTATACTTGTATTTGTGCCATACATGTATGTAACTTTCAATTTTTCATGATGCCTTTGTCGTAGAATTATAAATGAATTGAGAAGCGATGACTGGCAAACAACAATTGTTGTCATTTGAATTCTTTTGTAAATGTATTTGAGACTAAGTTGAAAAACACGTATTATGCTATGTATAAATTGGCGATAGAGGTATACCATTAGATTTATGTCTACAAATTTTGAAATCTTGCCATCTTGTCAAGAGTTCTCGCATGTATTTAAAAAAACTTATGGATTCATTTTTTTGCCCCCGTATCTCTTTACAATCATAAGGTAAAGCAATTGTAATAGAATGAATGTTTAGACTTATTAACAGAATTTGCAGTCATTATTTTAATAAAGGTCGTATCAATTTATTCATTCCAAATATAAGCTATTCCAGGATATTAATGATTATAATTTTAGCGCTATTGTAAGATCGACATAAAATAATCATGACATCACATAATTGTTTAGTTAAAAGAAGTGTCTCTGCATTTATAAAGGGCTTTGTATGCTATCAGAACAAATTAAACACGCTCAATGCAGTATAAAAATTGTATTTAATGCATTTTAGATAGCCCAACTTACAACTATGATTTTTCATTTGTTATTCCGGCATTTTAAAGATATAGTATCGATAATAACCGAGGAGCATTATTGATCGAAATCCTATTGAATTGCTAAATTTAAACACGTTGTGATTTACAGAGATAAATACTTGCTTTGATATAAGATAATTAATAAATGATCTTTAAGCATTGTTATGTCATTTACGGAATTAACGATTTCAATTAGCGTTTTTTTTTTTCTAGAATTCTAAAATTGTCTTTAGGTAACAATATTATGCATCATAAATCCCTCAGTAAGCAATTAAATATCATTCTACTCTGTAACATTCCGATAATAATGTTGAAATAACAAATTAACTACGGGCACACTTGCATCTTTAAGGGCAGGCATTTTACTAAAACAGCATATTTATAAAGGAAGCGGAATATATGTAACTAAAAGCATACATGTAACTCATTTGGGCATATATGTAACTAATTCAAATACAGTGTTCAATGTACAGTGAAATAAAGTGTTCATTATTATAATCGAAATTTGCAAATTAATGTATAAATTGTTAACTTTCACTTAGTTAACGGATGAAAATTTTGAATGTAACAAGATTCAGTTTCAGGGCAAGAAATATTATATAATTTGACGTGAAACGTTCACATCACATTATGCGTACTATCTATTTTTATCTAAGTTTTAAGAAAAAAGAAGGTGATTTCGTTCCTTTTTAAAAATATATGTTGTAACCGACATCATATTTGTGTTGTTTCTTTTTTCTTCATGTTTCTTCAACTTCGTTAATTTTGATTCAAAGGGGAAAAGGAATTACATTTGTGAGTTTGCAGGGTTTTTTAAACTCAATTATTGCATAATATATACTAATGTACTGCAATAACGCACTTTTTTCCTAAAGTGCGTTACACGGTTCACTTGCAATTTTTACATCAGGCAAACTCTGCACTTCGGGGTCATAAAAATTGATTCATTGAAAATTGGATGTTATTGATATTTCAAAGTAATATTTAGCAGTTAAAAATAAGGATTGTATTAAGTCGGCTAACAATAACAGACGATATATCATTTTATTTTGTTCTATCTTAGAACTGCATTTTGCAATGAATTATCTTTTTATATTCAATTATATGTCTCATAGAATAAATCTTCACAGTGAGGTACGTATATATGATTTGTATTGAGAGTTAAAGTACATTTTGATAACACATAATTTAAAGTGACATTGTGTTGATTTGTTTATTGTCAAACCGAGCTTATTCGATTATATATTTCAAAAGATTGACTGTTTTAAATATGATCGACCAATAATTGGTTTTGAAAAATAGTAAGGATAAGATATAAAACTGTCCAAAATAAAAAAAAGTAATTTGATGTTCTTACACTTTTGTAGCATAAGCAAAAACAAAAACACTCTCCCTGTCGTCACAATATGAAACTTCAGAATAAATTAACCAATAACAACAGAGTATGAATTTACTATCATTATTATCAAGCATTTTGACAGAATTATGCCCCTTTTTCGATTTAGAATTCATGTTAAAGTTTTTGTAATGCCTCAAATATTTTCAAAATCCATTGACTTATGGCTTTGAAACTTTGCACACTTGTTCACCATCACAACCCCAACCTGTAGACAGGACGAGGTAATCGTATCAAGAATTTTAAGAGAATTTTACCCCTTTTTTTGACTTAGAATTTATGCTTAAGTTTTTGTAATACCTAAAATATTTTCAAAGTCCATTGACATATGGCTTTGAAACTTTGCACACTCTTTCACCATCACAACCCCAACCTGTAGACAGGAAGATGTAATCGTATCAAGAATTTTAAGAGAATTATACCCCTTTTTTGACTTAGAATTTATGTTAAAGTTTTTGTAATACCTAAAATATTTTCAAAGTCCATTGACATATGGCTTTGAAACTTTGCACACTCGTTCACCATCAAGACCCCACCTGTAGACAGGAAGAGGTAACCTTATCAAGAATTTTGACAGAATTATACCCCTTTCTTGACTTAGAATTTATGTAAAAGTTTTTATAATACCTAAGATATTTTCAAAATCCATTAACATATGGCTTTGAAACTTTGCATCTGCGGATGTTTCAAAATTCTTTATTTTACCAGTTCATGTTAAATGTTGAATTCTGCTTAAGCCGGTGCTAGGGGACGTGGACGGTAGTTTGCACTTGACAGTACCGTCTATGAACAGGCTCAATCAAACCGAGCCTGCAACATTTTCAATTTTGCCGTGTTGGGCTTTCTTTAGGGATTCTTATTTCTCTCTATTTTATCGCCACATCAGCGTTGTTTGTGCCGTGTGGAGGCCGTAAAAAGCCGCCCTGTACATTCAATCAGGGATGTTATATTTCCAAGATTATTAAAATTCACAGTGATGTATCTAAGTATCGACCGTCATGTTCAACTCAAATATTTTAAGGTTACAGATCGAAAAGTAGATCCGACAGTATGAACCGACAGTGCCTTGACATGTAGCATATTAACGCACTGTGATGTTTATTGCTCGGTTTTGTCCCAAAATTGCGTTTGACCCAAGAGTGCGATGTGACATTTACCGCACTTTGGTGTCGGACCCTAAAATGCGTTGTCCCCGGGCTTGCACTAAAAGGAATGGAAACGTGTAAATCATTAGAAATGGCATATTGACCCTGATAAAATGAAATAATTTTCATTAAAAAAAACCCAACTTATTACCTCAACTACAGTTGCTTTTGCTGCTTTTTGACAATTTCTGCAATTTATAGTTATTTAGTACTTTGTATTGAAATCAAAATACTTATAAGTTTACATTTTGCGATTTTTATGGCAAATAATTTCAATTTCAAATGCAATTTTTAATAATCACCTTCCATATTTTAAAACCATTATGTCATCATTATACCGGTACCTTTTAAAAGAATAGCTCAATAGTTAGACAATATAAGAGACCTACTTAATATGTATTATAAATAAAAAAAAAGATTTTGGAAGCTCGAACTTGTACTAGTTGATAACATTGAACCCCACCAACTGTACCAAGATCACAATCCGGACGCTTACCGTTCGATTGCAAACTTCCTTTTATACGAATTTTCGAATCCTTATGATCCGTTTTACCTTTCCAGTCGATGTTACGTAACACTAACATAATCAGAGACAAACAGTATCTCTGTGGCGTTATTAATACACCAGTCATATTCAAATGCAATTTCAACCTTTCGCCGAGGAATTCCGATTGCGACACAAATTAAGAAAAATATTAATACGCTGATAAAATGTCTTCACAAATAATATATAAGTATAAGTATCTATTCCATTTAAATGCAACATATGTCACTTATGTTTATTACTTTCATAAAAATTGTTAATATAATGAAATATAATATTATTCTCAGCCATTTCAGTACTCATATGACTTGTGGTGCGTCTGATTTAATAGGTAAAAAGTAGTTAAATATTGCATCCTTATGACATAACCATCGTTGTATATTTAATTGCCTGCAAATAAACAAGCTGCGCTCAGACTCCTCTTTAATAAATTTATTCTATGCAAAAAATATAGAAGTCATATAACACATGTTGGTTGATAGATAGTTGGTAATTAAAATTGGCGGCATTCGAGCACACTCCAATTACTGAAAGAGAAGAGGACTTATTTAGCATTGATCCAAGTCGTTGCAGATTTTATGTGTCATGCAAGGAGATCTCTAATGTTTGTTACTCGTATTCCCCACCTACTGAGTTTCCTTTTTGGATAGAGAGATAAAAAATATATTAAAAATTCTGGAAAGGGGATATAACTCACAAATATGAAATCAGAAATAAAAGAAAATTGCATTCTTTTTCGGTCTGATCATTGGAAATAACAAAAGGTGCAACATTTCTCACATCACCTAGTGCCGACTTAGGCGACTCAATCTTAAAAATAGAAGAATTAAAATCAATGATCCCGGCAGACCAAACAATATAATTACTAAATTTAACTAAGTTCAAGTGCATGGCAACATTTTTTGTCAGCTTCCACACAACACTTTCATCTGCTGTAGGGAGGAAGGACATATTTCCCAAGAGCAATGAAGAAAAAAGTTAAAAAGCATTTTATAAAATAGTTACATAAATACACACGTTAGTTACATTTATGCTTTTAATAACAAATGAACGAATGTACGAACGAAAAACAACCAAGCGAACGAACGAACCACTGAACGAATGAATAAAGATAAAAAACTTTAATATTCACAACTCCTAGTAGTCCATTTATATATATTTGTATATAAATGTTTTGAATAAAATGTCCATCCTTGTTGCGCGTTTTTAATCATAAATGTAATATAGTAAGTTCCTTTTCACAGCTTATAAAATATAACCAATCCACTTTTAGCATTTGCACCACGTGATGTTCCAAATCCTTTTTCATTGTAATTGAAGTAACAAAGATCTGTGGTGGCGTGAAATAAAGAGGTCATTTAACATGGTTGAGAACAATACTGCTTATATTGGATGCGTACACAGCTGCAATGTCTATATCAGACTCGGCTAGCACCTGGTCCAATATAGGTTTGGCAGCTCTGTACTCGTCAAATAGAATTAAATATTGCACTCAATAATAATGTATTATAACGCCATGAAATTGTGAAAAATCATTACCATGAGAGATGATTAATTATTCCGGTTATAATACACTAATCATTATCAGGTAATTACTGCGAGAGGAGATAATATGGGGACATTGTAATCGGTTTACGAAGCTAATTTCCCTATATATTTAACTAATCATCTACATCCCCTAAGAACATCCAGAAAAACCAATATGGTATAAAAATTTCTACATTTATTCTGTTTTGTATTAGTTTCCATTAATGTTTTCATTGACTGTATTTCTTATAACAAACATTGTCGTTATTGGAACACAAATGTAAGTATTTTATTTATAGTTTCTGTTCTTTATATATATTATATTTATGTAAACGTAGATTAGTGTTTATCAGTAAGCAGTTGCTAAATTAAGTGTGCCAAGAACGGCCCTGCCGTTCGACCGATTTAATTTGGTAAATGCATACTAATGAACGCTAACCAAATAGTGTTTTAACAGTCGATTTACCAGACTGATTAACCGTTTGCCGATGTACCAAAGTAAATGTCTTTCGATTCATCTAAAATACTGCAATCATATTGGACAAAAAATGATTTTAAACACTAAATTCGTAAATATTAAAGAAGAAACACTTTTTTATTGATGACTTTCTTGAATTAAGAAGCCAATAATAATGAATTTACACAATAAACTTTATTATTTCCGTTTACTTTAATTCTATTTCATTTTCTTTTTTATTTTATAATCTGAAGTGGCTATAACTGGTTATCATCGTATTAATTACTCAAAAAACGGAAAACTTATCACAGTAGTTTTGAAGAAATAAAACATCATGGATGGAATTCTTGATATAAAGAGCATCTCGTTACAATAAATCTTAATAACATTTACATTAATATAAGGTTGCATTGTGTATAAAATAAACTATACACTCTCCAAAAATCGCTATGGTACTTCTGCAGTTGAAGTTGTTCCGTCTTATTTTGTAGTTTTAGATGCAAAAATCACCTCGGTCGTAGCTAATATATACGGTAATTTAATTGTACTCTAAGACAAATATCATTAATATAATGCTGGTAATTATAAATAGAGTATAGATAGGAATATACAATAAATAAATGTACCTAATAATATTTGAAATGTACAATTTGTTAAAATGTACGATTGTACAATGATATACAGCTTATATTTTATTGAATTGCGAGAGAAATGCTTTTCATCTGTACTTAAATAATTTTCATGAATTCCCTCTTAATAATCCTTTTTTTCAAAATATAAAATGTTAACAAGTTTACTGTATACATTAAATTTGTATCTTAATTAACCAGATTAATCATCAATTAAGAAAGTAATTTGAACATATTTTAAAATATTGTATACATTTTGAATAAGTTTGAAAGACAGTTATAATCTGAGGTAAAGGCTTTCGGTGATTTTATAATGCACTATATACATATTCAAAACTATTTATCAAAATGCATATAAAATTAGGATAATTAAGTCAGAATAATTCAATGTATTAAGGATCCGCATAAAGTGTTTCAAATATAACTTTGTGACAGGATATTGTCGAGTTATCTATTTTACTCTTTTACTTTATCAATTTTTACACTCGTGTTTTATTTATCCTATATCAGATATCCAAATGCGTATTAAAGGTCCATTATGCATCAGAAATGCCTTTATCTTCCTTTAGCAAAATCTTTTATTTTTTAGTGTCCTTTTTGTTTCGAACGTTAGCCAGTCACTCGAAACTTCTTTCGCTTATGTTGCTTTCATAACAATTAGTGAAGTAAACGCTATTTTGCTTACATTTTGGTACTCTTATCACAACTTATTTGAGCCGCGTCATGACAAAACCAACATAATGGGTTTGCGACCAGCATGGATCCAGACCAGCCTGCGCATCCGTGCAGTCTGATCAGGATCCATGCTGTTCGCTTACAAACCCTATTACAAGTAGAGAAACTGATAGCGAACAGCATGGATCCTGGTCAGACTGCGCGGATGCGCAGGCTAGTCTGGATCCATGCTGGCCACAAACCCATTATGTTGGTTTTGTCATGACGCAGCTCATTTCATATTCAGCAATTGTAACATGTTCTAAAACAATTAATTAACATTGCAAAACTCCAGTATGCCTTTTCTAAGGGAAGGGAAAAATCTTATTTGATTTTGAGGCATTACATAATGCGCATTTAAACTTAACGCAATCTTCCACCCATTTAACTACAGGTATGTGTCCTAGTAATGCGTACAGTGAAAACAATACCAAAACATGATATACCGTAATATGATAAAATTGCAATTATGACGAATTTTAATGGTGAAATGCTTCCTTTTTTTAATTAATTTCTCTTCAAGACTATCAGTGTCAAAAAGAGAGAAAAATATATTCTTCGTATTCAGTATGCTAGACAATAGATAAGTTATTTTTACAACTACGCTAGTATTTAATTAACTATGCCATCTGAGACATTTAAGAATATACACAATAAGATATTTTTATATTAAGATTACTTAATAAAAACATGTCATCGAAATATTAACATTTTCCAATTACCACATCTGCTTTCCTGCAGAAAAGAGTTGGATCAGTTTTTTGTGGCAACATAAATCACATTATTTAAACAATGATACTATTCTATAGTTATTCAAAAAACAAATTGATGCATTGGTGAATATAATAATGTCACATCTGTTTGCGTATGTCTGAGCAATTATAGTATTACATTTTTTACATTTTAAAGCAGCCTTAAGCTTTTATTTTTGTCGGAAAAACAAGTCTGCGTTGTTTCAAACTAAGTAACTCAGAGACTCAGTAAACGTCGAGATCTATTACTAACGCATCAGTGACTTTCGTTTCTGAAAATAGATCGGGAAACGGATCGTCTACTTTACTTATTCATATAGAGAGTGGGCCGGTAGATTAGAGGTATCGAGGATTTCCCACTTTAACTCTCTTGATTTGATTAGTATATGAAAAAAAAACATATTTAACCTTTAGTAAGGCTGAAAGCCGCTTTAAGAAACATTAATTTATTACAATAATGCTACCTCTTCTCTTGCGTTATCAAAAAGGAAAAAAAAAAACGAGAAAAAAAAACGAACGACTGTCTTTGTTAAAACATTACTACACGTGGAACCTAATTTGAAATGTTACTTAATTTTCATTTCAGCACGAGAAGGCCAATCTTTCAAATATCGCTACTTTTCCTGTTATTTATGGCAAAAAAAAACGTTTCAAAAACACGCTTTTAAATACTTAATCTCTATACAAAATAATTTTTCTGCAATACTAAGACATGGGAAAAACCTGATTTTATATTACAAAGATGTCGTTACAAAAAATAAGCGTCTGGTGGTTTAAAAAGAAAAGTAGAGAAAATGTATGGCATATTTTCTGTGTGTGTATTTTATTTCTACTCACAAAACAGAAAATAGGAGCGTTTTTATATTTATTATTATTATCATTATTATATTATTGTTTGTTGTCGCTAATACACACACAATCTATGACAGTTTTCACGAAATGTTACGCAAAATTGTTCATTTCCCAAAAGGATCATAACGGAACACTTTTCTGCTAAGCACGGGCTATATTCCATTAAAACAGATGAAGAAATAAACGGCGAGCTTTATCTTTTTTTGACAGATTTGTTAAGGGACAAATTTTGGTGTTTGATTTAAGAGTCTCTAAATACAAGTTTGACTGTATAAATTTTATGTACTACAGCATTCTCTGAATCGAGGTATAGCCACGCTGTAAACTGAGATCCGTATTCTACATATTGTTCTTTAAAATAACCTTTAGTTTTTCTTAAATTTTATTTACGTGATTTTCTTCTACAAAAACGTCCTTAAAAAGGTTTATTTGTTAATTCAAAGCAATCGCACCGCTTAATGCTTAATCACATCAACAAACAATAAGCACAATATTCTTATATTTTACACCACACGAAATAATTTTCTATTTCAACCGAGTTTATCAAACAGATTGGTAATACTATATATATCTTAAGAGCTAAATGATATATATTTTATGTACATCTTATCATATGAAGAACTTATCTTGGAACGTAGCAAAATAAATAGCTGTTAAAAAATCTTTGTTATTTCTAACTTTCAGGAAAGTAAATGAAAAACTTGTTATGTTATTTTTTGTCATTTAAACATTCCTGGGGTCAATGTTTCAACTAAAAATTCAATCATGCAACTGATTGTAAATGACTCCTACCGCCTCTTTGATATCTAAATACATTCCGTAGGAGTATTTATTACGGAGAATCAAATAAGTCAAAGCGTATTTTTGAATGTTTTGAAGAAATATTTCTAAAACCAATTAAGGAAAACGAATGTATTTTCTGACTATTTATGTCAGTAGTCGTGCGAAGGAAATTACAAGCTGTGCAAAGCCTGATCATCACCGACAGAATTCCGCCTACGCTGTAGTAACTGTTAATATTAAATACACAAAAAAATATGATTCGTGGGTCACTAATTGTGTATGTTTGTCTGTAACCGATGGCTATGAGTTAAAACCACAGGCAGAGCCAAACATTTTGGACGCCCTTCCAGCTCTGAAAATGAATGCAAAACGGTTATCAAACTTGGCCTACAAATCAATCCCCTAGACTTTGTTAAAAAATCGATTTTTCCCTTTTTATGATTATAAAAAACGAAGAAAAGAAGTAATTTCGTAACTAATAATAATCCCAGATAAAATACGCCAATTTTTAAGATGCTTTTTTTTTTTTTTTTTTTTTATAGAAATACGACAGTTTCCTGTAATGAAAAAGATCTCCAAAATAAGCTTTTGGTGTGATAAACAAGAGACACAAATGAGTGGAAATAAAATGGGGCATGATCAAGAGTAAATGAATGCGGCGTTTAAAAAAAACAATAAAAACAATCAAATAAAAAATTGAAGACAACCAAATAAAACTTATTTAACCCAAAATATCCATATTGGTATACATATTTAAAATAATTTTCGCAACCTGTCTTTAAAATCATCAACATTTTCTTTTTTATCTGAACTTCTTACCGACCGTTTTTCTAAGCCAAAACAATATACAAGTATATTTTTCATAGAAATGATGACCTATTCCTACATCCCTGTAAAATTCTTTAAATTGCTTTCGTATTTATAATAAAAAAGAAAAAGAAATTACATCAGATAAATATATTAATAGAAAAAAACACATAAGATAGAGCATTGATCAATTCAAAGTCTAGACGAATGTGACAACATTATCTGTAAAGATGAAAACTTCATACATTTATATGGAATATTCACAATACGTTCACAAAAGGCATTGATAAAATCGCTATCCGATGTTCCCTTTTTTATAAGAATTTGATCCCTGCCTCTTCTCCCAGCTCTCTGATTCCTTCCCATATGCCCTTACCCTTTTGTTGACCTTGTAATTCATTCCCTTCTTTGGTGTCATTTTTGGTTGAGCTATGATATCCTATGTTGAGTGTTTTATAATGGCGCCCCGCCTGTGCTTTGCCACAGTGCACTCTTATAATTTGGTTGGTTACCTGCTTTGGCTACTTGTAGGTTGTCCTGCGTTGCTGAATTTTATGCTAAAGGGTAACGTTCAATAAGTGCCACCTGCGCTCGTTGATAATTGATTTCACATTTCTTAAATCTATTTGAGATGCATAGAAGATTTTTCTGAAATAAGTGAATATAATAATTCACAGAAAAAGAAAAGAACTGGATATTCAAATTGTCCAATCCACATTTGAATAGTTGTTCAAATGTAATTAACTTTATGTTGTATTTATTTTCAGATGTCAACGGTATTTGTAAGTGGGTCTACATGTCCATATACATACGATGTTATAGAAGATCTTGTTGGGAAGAATGTTACCGACGAAGATGCAAAGGCCTGGCCATGTGAGCTTAGAACGGTTTGGGTTGAAATCCGTCCACTCGTTAATATCGTACGGTTTTTGTTGTCATATGGTACTTCTTTAATTGTGATAGTGGGAGTCTGTCTGAATATTTTGTCATTCATTGTTCTTACTCGGAAAAGTATGAGAAAAACCACATCGAATCTATATCTTGCGTTCCTGGCTATTTACGATACGCTGTCTCTGACATTCAACTTTATGATCGGCGTTATCCGTGGAAACAGCGAGTCTGCAAATAAGTCCTTTCAAGAAAGTGAAGCATTATGCACCTTCCACGGAGTTGTTGTTGAATTGTTCAATCTCCTGTCCGTCTGGATTATTGTAGCGTTCACAATTGAACGTTTCCTCATGGTGAAGTTTCCTCTGAAAGCCCGAACATGGTCCCCAAGGAAAACTATTGTTACCTTGTTCATAGTCTCAGCTGTTATGACCCTCATTTCATTTCATAAAATCGCAGTTTCTGGTTTTGAAGGTGACTCTGTATTTGGCTATAAGGCGTGCAAAACAAGGAGGAAAATCTTCAAAGAAATAATCTACGTCTATGTTGCGCTTAATACATGGCTACCAACATTCCTTCTTGTTTCATTGAACATGAACATCTTGTTGGAGCTCAAGAGAAACCGCGCGAAACGCGAGCAGATGTCAATGACAACAATGTCAAAGTCTGATGAAAGAGCAACCCGACTGTTGCTGGCTGTATCCAGCACATATGTTCTGCTCGTTTTGCCGCTTGGGATTGTCCAAAGCACCGAGTTGGTATGGAACGGTTCTATGACAGTTCCACCTGGCGATCCAGACTATATATACTTCATGAGTACGAAAATTAGACTTAAGTGGACAAGAGCTTTCTTCTTTGCGTTCTACCAATTGAACTTCGCAATCAATTTCTTTCTGTATGTAGCTTCATCTTCAGCAGTTCGTTTCAGAGCAAGCTTGCGAAAGCTTCTAGGTATGAAGCCTGCACAAGAAGATATGACGATTACTCGCACTGTCATGAAGAGCAATTCAGTAGCGCCATCTGGCGTTGATGATCTTCAAAGTGAATATAGAGATATCGACCTTCCGGGAACATCAAATAACGCCGACAATCTCGAGTCGCAAGCTTAAACATTGATCACAATTTCACTTAAATATAGCATTCGAATATCATTTTCCTGTGTATTTGAATACACTGATAACATCGAAAATACTGTATTATCTTTGCAAAATTTTAAGTAGATTCTACCTGTACGTGAAAATTTACCAGAAGTGAATGGTTTAGAGTCCGTTATTAAATGCTGAAAATTAAATGCTACACGAATGCGTTGTCAATCCCAACCTTCAACAGATTCATACATGTCGGGACGAGAGGAATTGTTAAAAAATATGGAAACAAAGATCAACAATGCAAAGCGGCGTTCTCAAAATCTTCCAGCTCCATCTTATAATTACAGTATTTTGATCTCGACATATGATATGATATTCAATATAATGAAGAATGTAACTTTTAGAATAATTTTCCAGATTAAGATCCATTGTCAAATTTCGAAAATGAGAAAGCACTCGGTGAGATCAAATAGTTGACAATCGCTTATACCGTTGTGCTTTTCGTGAGGAAAGAATGGACAGTGCAACATCTCTTACTTCTCATTGCAACGGTTTAAACTTTATTTTAATCCCTAACACTACATGTAATGGAATCATCAATATAACACTGAGATAAAGAGCGAGGCATCTATTTATAGCACTGAGATAAAGAACGGTACATCTATTTATAGCACAGAGATAAAGAGCGCTGCAACTATGTATAGCAATGAGACAAAGCACGAGGCATCTATTTATACTTTACATCTGCTGCTGTAAAGAAAACAAAATCTTGAAAGGAGAGATCTCCCAAGAGATCAATACAATTAAAAAACGAATAGTTGAAAATCGAAGACTTTTAATGATGGAGTCTATTTATGAGAGATAATAGGATATGTATCACGCCTCGTAGCTTATGCTATTCTCAGCAATAATTATTATAATAGTAACGAAATCAATACATGTTAATTGAATAATGATATTCTAATGTTATGATAGCAGGTGTATATATTTCTCGTATTTGTGAATTTCACGTTATTATGTTCTAGTGATATAAGCTCAATAGAAGTATATTTGCATAACATGCAAACAAATGTGTTATAAACAACGAATCTGATGTCGGTGCAATATTTCATATCAATGTTTTTATCATGAAATATTTTCTTTTGATATAATTTAATAAGATATCTATTTGTGGACAAAATTGATACTATGTATTATATAATCTATAAATAGCTTTGAAATTTTCAATTGGTTTAGACGCAAGTTTGTTGTTTCTCGAGCAAACACTAACGAACCATGTTTTTTTATAGATTTCCTGATGAAATATATATGGACTATTTGATATGATAATATAAGACAGAGACTATAATGATAAAATATATCGCATCGGTCAATTGTGATTGATCAAATCATTTTTGCCAGCTTATTTGTATTCCGTCCACTTTATCAAAGGCTCATTATGCCCCAAGAAAGGCTTTAATTTTGTATTTCTGAAAAGCTTTTTGATATTGGTGTCCCCTGTCATAGTTTAAATAACATTGCTCATTAGACAAATACATGAACCATTTTCCTTTTGTGTCGGCATTTAGTACAGTTATAGTAATGTAATGTTTTGTATTGAAGTCAAAATACTTCTTTGTTTACATTCTGTTGACAAATAGTTTCACATACAAAGCTACTTTCCTCACTTAAAAAGCATCTAGCATGCTCTGAAAGCACTATTCAAACGTTATAAAACTCATATTTTCATTTCCTTAAGAAATAAATTATAAGTGCTTGAAGTATATTGTGCCTTTAAAAACCATATTTTATTGTTTGTCATATGAATGTATGTAATAATGATCTAAAAAGATTTTTTCTCTTTTTTAAATGTCATGATTAGTGCCACAAAGTGGTCTTATAGGATATGTTACATAGAGACATTAACCTCAACATTTGATTGACGCAATAAGTCATGTGATAAGAGAAAAACGTTGGAAAGGGACAAGAAGAAACACGAGTTCTTAACCAGCATATTGTTACTGAATAGACGAAATAAGCACGTTTGAGCACCAGCAACAATCATCACACTCTCTGGAAAATGCTTAAAAACTATATATATCGAAATAAGTTAACAACATGTTATGTACATCCGGCAACATCATGTTGCTTTCCTCGGAAACTTTTTCATTTTCATATATTTTCTGTTATTTTATGAACTTTTCCTTTTCTAATATTAATCTAGAAAACATCTTGCACGATACTTCATTTTTGCTGTATTGTTAATACGTACACCTATTTAGTAGTGATAGACCAGGCCAACAGTATGGAACCAGGCCAACTTACACGTTCATGCTCTCTGATCAGATATTACTTGCAGCTCGTTTGTTGCGTTTGGTAGGGAAATCTCTTAATGGTTCAAAGCTTGCAAAGCTTGGACAATCCGTCACATATATTTTGCAAATCAGTAATAGCAAAGAATATATATATTAGACAGCAGTTTAATATTATTCTTTATTTGTATTTTTGCGCTGAAAGTAGTTATACTTAAACGCATATAAATTAATTGTGGTTAGGTCATGGCACAATTTGTTTGGTATTTATAGTTGAATTTAAACGATGTAACCATGTTTGGTTCCATCTTTTATGTTGTTTAATTCAGTGTGGTATCATTAGTTTTCATAAAGTTGTTTGTATAGAAGCATGTTTTTGAAATTGCTCGTGTAAACAAATAAACATATTGTGATAATTGTGTAATACTGTGGATCTGATATTGTGATATATACTATGCTCATCTTTTAATAAAACACTTAAATCACAGAAATTAAACTTTATGAAATTCACACTGTACAGTATATGTCTACTGGAATAAAAGAATGTACAAACTATGTATAAGAAGCTGTATTTCCTATTACGGGACAAGTAAAGTTGGTCTTTTCTCAAAACAAAATTGCTAGTTTTTTTCATATCACTATATATTCATATTGTGACCACCTACAGTGTATAAAAATTTAAACATTGTCATTATCATAGCGAACATTTATAAGACTGTGACTTCACTGTGAATCTTCATAAAAAAATCATTATCAAATTTCGTATCAATTGTGAATTTATTGTGAACATTTATTATGCTATACCATTATAAAAGTGCACATTAGTCAATGATTTCATTGTGAATATTTTGACAACAGTATTATTGTATAAACCATTTATTGACTTGTATATGTTTGTGAACATAATCTTGTTGTGAAACTTTAAAAAAAATTGAGAAAAAAATCTTCTAGCATATACAGTTAAAAGATCCTATTACTCAATGTTTTTATGGTTTTATATCATAATTATTAATGCTCAAATATGAAGATGTATCAATATTGTATGTTCCAAAAAGCATGATTTGTAAAGATATTACCGAATTTACATTAAAAAATTACATAAAGGGAGGTATTTAGAAATTTATTTTTTATAAAGTCTAGTCAAATTTTTTAATAAGAAAGGAGTGCAATTATTTTAATGATTATACATTGTTTATAATGTGGACAAAATTTGCAGTACATATTTTTCATATGTTTTTATTTTTGAAAAAAATTTTAGAAGCATAATTATATACATATATAACATTTCACTTAAGTTTTCAGGGCTCAACACCTTTCCTATTGTCACAGGTTACTGTACATTTAGGTTCTCATTGACCGCCGTACAGTGACCTACTTTTCGGCTCAAAATTCATATCTTTGGCTAATACTCCGTGGAAATTGCATGGAGGTAAATAATCACCATTTTGTGCTTCAAAATTAACTCTTTCAGGACATGAATGGTGACATGTCCAGGGTCCGTACTCGACAGCGCAAGCTGCATTTTGTGCCCGAAAGGGCGGATGGACCCTCATTAAGCTTTAACTACATACATACATGGTTACAACCTGAATTACAACATACAGGATCTTTAAAAGCGCTGAATAGACTTTGCCCAACGGTTGATAATTATTTCTTAAAATTTTGAGATTTTTGTTCAAGAATACATGTAGCTACATTTTCTATTCATTGAAATGTGAAAAATGTTCACATTTTAGTCAGTTTTTCTTAAATTATATGATTTTTTATACAAAATGTTAGATTCTTGTATTCAACAATTACTGTATGTAATACTAAGTTTATTTTTTTCATGCATTATCAAACAACGTCATTTGGTTCTACAAATTGTTAAAAGTTCAAGATTAAGTTGATTAACAACCCGCAGAAAAAGATGAATGCATTTGCACATGTTTATAAATAATATTGTTATGTATTCTTTGATACAAATGTTTGAAAGCAACCTGAGCAACTGTGATGTACTAATGTTGTTTGTTCTAAATAAAGTACATTTAAAAGTAATTTGTTTAGTTTGATTATCCATTTTGACAATATTTATTCATTTTTTGTCAAACACTCGGGACGTTGAATGGGCGGGTGACATCAAGGCACCATTCAATTTTGTCCAGAATACATCCCTTTTATGCCTAAAAGGATTAAGGTACTACTTTTACTTGTGTCCTGAAAATATGTGTTGGGTAATATAACAAATATTCGTAATCCCAAGGTTCGGTTTTGTCAGCATAATCTAGAGGTCATAGTATGAAAGCTTAAGGTCCCTAGAGATGAGAAAATTTAATATTTGATATTTGTAAGAGCAAATCGTCTTCATGCATGGATGGAATTTATTTTTACTTGATACAGCGAGACGTAATGTCATAAAAAAAGAATTAACCAAGAATTAATCAGGTTCATAGGTCGAAGTCATACATAGAAGTCAAAGGACAGAATAAGAATTTAAATAATTATGTTGATATTACAAATTTTAACAAGTGTGAGTCTATGTTAGACTAAATGTAACTAGAAACATTTATGACAATATTTGCAAGGTCAAGGTCTTGAGAGATAGTGAAATGACCAGATTTTGTCTGCAGCATTTATTGATGGAATTGATAAATTGCTGGATTTTAATATTCCTTGACACAGATGATCACCACAATGAATCGAAGTGTCGCGGATGTGAAACAATGTCTTAAAGTCAAAAGTAAAGAAATAAAAAAACTGGAAACAAAATGATCCAAACACAACAAAATAACAAGAGAATTGCAGAGTCGGTTTGATTGAGTCTGTACATAAAGTATTATGAATACGTGCAACATCCCTCACGCCCCCTAGCATCGGCAAAGGTCACACTTAGATTACAGTTTTACTATATTATTTGATATGTATCGACTATTTAACAATGCTCTGTAGGTTTACGTTCATACTAAACATTCTCCTTTAATTTTCATTTGCACTTTGAAATTTAACATTGAAATAAAGAATGACTTTTTGAATTATTGTAGTAGTTCCTATTAACTGATAATGTCGCAATGATTGGAGATAACCCGATATAATTGGATGTAAAAGAATGTGAAAAATACTCATTTACTATTTTACTCAAAATATCATCCTATTACAGGAAAAAATATTACTAAATTAGTTAAAATATCTGATAATAGCTCAATTTCATTACTGAAACGTGTTAATAGTGTATAATCCCCCAGGAATGGATGCAGCAAGAGTTAATTTAAAGAATAGTAATTTAAGTATTGCAAATAATACTCAATAAGTTATAGGAAAAAGTTTAATCATAGAAGTTCAACTGCTATAAATGATACAAGCTTTCGTTGCATTTAATTAATAATAATAATAAAGATAAAACTTTAATTAAATTTACTGTTCAAATGATTTAAATGAGTTCTAACACAACAAAGCCTTGCAAATTAGGTATAAAAGATACGGACAAGCTTTCTGGGCACTCGTGTTTGTTATATATAGGCTCATAGTGAAGACTGGGCTTGCCTACCTATGTTGCCTCTTTAAATAAAGTCTTAAAGTCGTGTATAACATAATTATGGCGGGGAGTGCTTGAAAAGAAAATGGGAAATATATCTCTTTCATCCTTACATCAAATTTCAGAGAACAATAAAAACTTTGCAGATGTGTATAAGAACTTGAATGGTGGATTGTTTTTCTTTTCTTTCTTTTTTAAAATTTTTCCAATATTAAACATGAAATAAATAACATATTTTATGACATCTATTTTTCTAAATTGCCCTCTTTTTCCAAAAGAAATTGATCTTTCCGATATAAAATATGAAATAAATAACATACCCTATGCCATCCATTTTTGTAAATTGCACTCTTAAATAGTATGCTTTGGCATTTATGTGAATGATTTACTCAAGGAAATATCAAGACGGAAATAATTAAACTTGTTACCGTCATGTAGAGATATAATTCTCCTACAATCACCAACATCATTGAATGGTTTATCATTGAGACGTTTATGAAAGGTTTCTTAAGTAATTATTGTTACAGATGATCTTCATTAAGAATATTTTTACCAATCAATTCATTATAAATACAGCAGATTTTATGTCTTATATAAAATGCTTTACGAAATCTTAAATGATATACCGGTATTTCGACAAAACAGTCAAAATTGCTTGGATAATCGATACAATTTTATTGTTTTTATTTTACAATGGAAATTGAAATCGAAGGTGACACTCAACTTGAACTCTTAGAATAAATCCGACAGAATATAATGAATTATATAAATAACATGAAAGTGTAATCTTAGTTACTGTGTTTGTTATTTGTAGTTGAGGGTACGTTTAAACATAAAATCTTTAAAATTCATTGTACTACAAAACCTACAAAGGATACTGTAATGAAATAGAGGATATTTGTTTGTTTTGCATGTAAGATTGAAATATAATTTCACTGAGTGAACACCAGATGCAATATTTTCACGAGTGGCGTAGCCACGAGTGAAATTATAATAGCTGGTGTTCACGAATGAAATATATTTCAATCTTATATGTAAAACAAATAAATTTTCTTTTTATTTAATGCTTTTTAAGTGATTTTAAGTATCTGATTACTGATTTTGCCGCGTAACGTCGCGCATTCTCCTTTGTGACGTCATCTCATCATGACGTCACGTCATCAATTTTGAAATATAGTTCTGTTAAATATTTCTAATTTTGTTACATTTTTTAACATGATGTATGATGACATCGACTTTCTTTTCCTAAAGAAACAAAATTTACGTATGACGGCATTTATTTTTGTCTGTTATATCATTTAGTTATGATTTTCTTTTCATCCGCATTCAGATATAGTCCGGCTACCGTGAAAATTATATTTTATAAATTTCACTAGTGGTTTATCGGAATATAATCATCTGATATATTACAATAAAACACCGGAAAGCATGAAATAAGACCTTTGTAATTGTACTGTCACATGACATGGTACGTTAAGAGCATGTTGTAGCTGGCTTGTTTAAACAAATATGTAATAACGAAACCGAATTTGCACTCTTTCAGGTAATGAACGTTTTTTTCAAGCATTAACATCTGTCGTTACTTAGAGCAAGTGATTTAAATATGTGCCCGTACTTCTGCAGATTTTAACACAGGTGCATAATAAAGGGTACATTATACGTCTCTTGTTTTCAAATCGGATGTTGCTTAGACAGTTTATCATAATGAAAAGTAATGTTTTTTAGGTAATGTTGACTAAAGGGGTTTTTTTTATCATGAATCGCATGGATGCCAACATCGATGGTATGACATCTCCAGCATAACAAACAGGTTATATGTAAAGTAGAAATAATTAATCTAGTTTCCTGCTCTAGATGACATTAATGCTCGATGCATTTCTATCGAGCATTTCTACCAACCTATGAAAAACTGAAACGCCTTAAACACAACCGAGTGTTATAAAACAACGTACTTCTCGACCCATTGTTTCCTCGTCCGTTGCATTTTTATAACTGGGATTCCATATTCCGTATTAAATAGATTGACACTGAAGTGGAAAAAGAGTTGTTATTGACGGCGTCGCATTTCTGTGAAAATACTGAAGTAGAATGTCATCTTCTTAGGTCAACATAAAACTAGATCATGGAATTTTCGAGTGAATGGTCTTTCAGAAGTGCAAAAAACAAAAACAAGAGAACGTTTTGTGTTTTTAATAATAATGTTGTATTGTAAACAGAATACAAAAAAGCATTGTACTTCAGAAATCAAAAAGCATAAATGAATCATCAAAGAAACCTTTCAGATTAAAGTCTTTTCAAGTGACAAAGCAATTATGTCCGCATTAAGGAGAAGAATATTGAGAAACTATGATGTTAATCATCAATACATTGAACTGTTAATACATTCTCCACACATTTTGCTGTCTTACACGTCTTAACTTAGCTCAAGGAAATAAACTGGACATCACCTAGGGTACATTAATTTTGTGTTATATTTGTTAAAACACCATTTTATAAAGCGTTAAGCAAAATCGCACATGTACCTAGAACCAAATAAACGACGTTACGAAATCTGTCTTTCTTTTTAAGACACAAATCAAAGTTTTAAAAATGAAGATAGTATTGAGTCTTTACAATAGATGGTTTAATGGGACATAAATATAAAACATCAATATTTTATGCTTTGTCAATATTAAGCATTTCTCAGAAATAGAAAATGTATTCTCTACAATCCAATAGCTTCATCAATCTGCCTTATGCATACAATTTTAAATGATTACTTAATTATGATTCGGCTGAACTTAATTTTCACCTAATTTTTCTCTTTTGTCATTACCAATAAATATTTACTAAGATTTTGATAAAATCATTTTTAATTGCTATATATTTTCTCTTATGTAATCAAAGGGTTTTTACGGATGGATAACTTCTTAATGATTTCTTCTTTGAAACAAATCATCCTTTCACAATAATTGATCATTGCTGTGTTTGGTTCTAAAAGACATGTGATTCTCTGAAAGCATTCTTGAAACTGCTTGTATTGGTACGTAAGATGAATTATTCTGATTCATGAATAATCCTTTATAATCAGTTTATACCACAGGGTTTCGTGTATTTTTTTTCGAATTTGTTTTCCTTGAATAAATATGAAGTGATAACGTTAAAACGCCATTATTCCATGTCACACGCAAGTTCTATTTACTTATAACATTTGTATTAAGAATGCTGTTGGATCTTTTTAATATAATTAAAGTCATGTTTGACCTAGGACTCCCTCTGTACATGTGTATGTGTTTATGTATTTTACTTAACTCCTTCAATAAGCTGACTGGAAAGCTTCCTATCCAAAATTCCAGTCGATGTTCGAACCTTCAGCGGTAAAGAGAAAAAATGATTCAAAGTATAAAACAGTCATTACCAATAAATATTTACTAAGATTTTGATAAAATCATTTTTAATTGCTATATATTTTCATCTTATGTAACAAAGGGCTTTTTACGGAATGGATACTTCGTAATGACTTTCTTCTTTGAAACGAATCATCCTTTCACAATAATTGATCATTTCTGTGTTGTTCTAAAAGACATGTGATTCGCAAAGCATTCTTGAAAACTGCTTGTATGGTACGTACGATGAATTATCTGATTCATGAATAATCCTTATATAATTAGTAATACCACAGGGTTCGTTTGTATTTTATTCGACTTGTTTACCTTGAATAAATATAAGTGATAACATTAAAACGCCATTTTTACTAGTAATATCTCCATGTCCAACGAAAGTTCTAAAAGTATTTACTTTATACATTTGTATTAAGATGCTTTGATCTTTTTAATTAATTGTCACTATGAAAACTAGAAGTTCATTATTCACGTCGTAATAAATTCAAGACGATACAAAATATCGTCATAAAATGTTAATTTGTATTTAGCGATCAGGACTATAATTATCAGAATGCTTTAATAATTGTCACAATGAGATGCTATTTCTGGATAAGATTCTTTTCATATCTTCGTTACTAAAATAATTATTTCCGTCTGAGCATTTGAGAAAATCATCGAAATTAATGTTACAGCATATCATTTTAGCGTTTTGATCTATATAATTATATATATTGATACCAGATAACGATTGTCATCTTTAAGAATGGTTGTGAAAACGAAGGTTTTGATGAGATGGCTAAAACCGAATTATCCAAATAATATGAGAAATAGTTAATGGGACTGCTGATGTTTAAAGGCCACCTGGCACAGTTCAGATGAAATGCTGTATGATATTTCTAACAATATGTTGCCGTTTCTTTAAAATTTGTCTTAAAACGATTTGGCTGTAATATGCAGGTTTCATTACTTCTTATTTCCCATTAAACATACTATTTTGTTTACTTTTTTCACTATGTTCTCGTTTTAAGAACACGCAATATTATGTTTGGATGTTTCTTAGTGCAGAATTTCGACATATACATATAACTTTAAATTGACTAAATTATGTCATATGTGCATGGACGACAGCCTGCAATTATAAATACTGTCTATCAACTGGAAGTTTAAAGAAAACTGCAATTAAATTGAATACATCAAATATCTGTATTTTGATAAATATATTATAATATATTTAAGGTGCATGCTATCAGTTGAGCCAACATTACAAAAACTTTGAAAAATGCGATAAGATTAAGGACTATTAACGACTGATTTTGTAGTATTTATCACAATATTTCTATTTCATGACAAACGCAGTAATGTTTATTTTTTTTCTTTGTGCATATTTTGACCAATTATTGGTAATTCGCGAGAATGTGAGTGCCGTTTGCAATGTGTAAATTATTTCTTTGTTCACTTGACAACATTTGACCTTTAAACACGTTATTCAAATGTTCTTGAAAAGGAGCAATAATCTGTTAGCGTGACTGCTTTAAGAGAAATAACATTGACGTAAAATTGACGATAAAAGTAGTTAAACAAATAAATTATAAATACAATAAGTAGTATAACAAATAAACAAAAGCTGACGTGTCTCTCTAAGATAATATCCATGTGTTTAATAAAAAAACAACACATGGAAGGAGAAAAAGGTCTGTTCACAAACAAAATAACAAAACTCCTGAAAAATCATTTAACGATAGTCTATTATACACAAATCATTCTAAATCTTAAAACATCAATTCGTATTTTGTGTCAAGGCCTGGAATATGTCAACAGGTTTATGATGAATGAATCACATTTAGTATGAAATACCCAAGATATTCATTTTAGATAAATTCGGTGAATTACTTCGATTACTTTTTTCTGTTGCAGATCGCCGATCTGTTTGTAATGATTATATTCTTTGAGACTTTTCTATTATCACTTTTTAATCTGTTTCCACTTAAACGTAATTATCTGTAAATATCTAATCAAACTCTGATTAAATTCTTCATTGCAATTACATTGTACCCAATTAACCACATGTGACAAATGCCCTTGTGAATTTGCTTAATGTTGTTATCTGAAAACAGGATGTATTGGAATTAATTTTGCATTCATATTTGAACTAAAACATGGAATTAAAGTTAAAACGTAATGCCCTTTTTACCTGAGCTCATTACGCTGTAGTGACGTACATGTATTAGGTATCAAAGATGAATCTAAATAATGTATGTTCAACGTTCTATTTCTTAAAAATGTATTTTAGTTCAAAACTGTTTGATTTTTATCTTGTCAGATTAACAACTAAGTGACTAAGTAACTAAGGTAATGTATAGAGTTCAACATACTGGCAATGAACATCGTCGTACTTGCAACACTCGTTGCCTTAGTTTATGCTCGATTGCTTTGTGTCCATAAAAGGTTTATTTGGCTTTTCATATTAAAGTAAACAAAGAGTTTTATTTGGCATTTTAGATAAAATACCTTTTCTATTATTCATAAAGAAATATTCTTTTATTGTTATTATTATTTGTATTTTACGAAAGACTAGTCACACGAAGATATTGCAATATAGCTTTGAAGCGGACCTAGAAAGGTGGGATTTTAATATTCACATCATAAGGTCCTAGTTAACACTTAAAATTTTATTTCCGGTATGGCAAACTTAAATGAAGTAACTTGTTTATGACTAGCATTGTAGACATTTGTTGTTTTTTTTACATAAAAAATATGAAAAAACAAGATCAACAAGGACGGGTGGCGTTCAATGAACACAACTCCACACGACCCAGCAACACAGGACCATCGGCTAGAAGCCCAGCAGGACACGTGGTTTCGACACGTCATATATATGTTCTATAATTTATCTATAAGCATTGATTCTGTGTCTGTAACAAAAGAGTAGGCAAATTTAGTTGCCAGTTGCAGGAACTAATATTGCTTTACATTTACAAAATCTCTAAAGATAAGAAGGCATTATTTTCCTTGTGTTTGGGAAATCTGATAAACATAATTAAAATTGAAACATCGGTGTTAGTGGGTTAGCTCAGCATTTCCTCATAAACGTTCTGATTAATCAATGTTTTCGATTATATCATTATTTTTTGTTTCAATTACATTGCCCTCGAGGAATATTTCCATCCATTTTAATGAAATAAAATGCACATGCACATTGGCTGTGATGATTTGCTTAAACTGCATGATTCTGTGGGAAAACTTTGACTAGCATTGTAGACATTTGTTGTTTTTTTTACATAAAAAATATGAAAAAACAAGATCAACAAGGACGGGTGGCGTTCAATGAACACAACTCCACACGACCCAGCAACACAGGACCATCGGCTAGAAGCCCAGCAGGACACGTGGTTTCGACACGTCATATATATGTTCTATAATTTATCTATAAGCATTGATTCTGTGCCTGTAACAAAAGAGTAGGCAAATTTAGTTGCCAGTTGCAGGAACTAATATTGCTTTACATTTACAAAATCTCTAAAGATAAGAAGGCATTATTTTCCTTGTGTTTGGGAAATCTGATAAACATAATTAAAATTGAGACATCGGTGTTAGTGGGTTAGCTCAGCATTTCCTCATAAACTTTCTGATTAATCAATGTTTTCGATTATATCATTATTTTTTGTTTCAATTACATTGCCCTCGAGGAATATCTCCATCCATTTTAATGAAATAATATCTTCATCTCAGGTAAAAGACCAAAATAAATATAAAAGATACAAGTTAAAGGTTCACAAACAGATAACTCTCTCCGAATTATATATAGCATACCCATATCTCTTTTGCTTATTTTCTCACATTTTAGGATTTCAGGCATCCCTCAGAATGTAATTAAAAATCATAATGACATGATGTTAATATGTTACTATATTACTATATAGATGTAACAAATTGTGCCACTAAAATTCAAATATATCTTAACAATCGCAATTACTGTAGATATATTGTCAAATTAATGTCTCATTATCACTCCGTGTCACATTAACATTATAATATTGGCTGTCGTATTGCTGGTTTACATCTCTTTACCAATCTTGAAGAAACCAGATTCCGCAGACATAACATAATATATACATGAAGTTCCTAATAAGCTTTAAGAAAAAGTAATTATCTCCATTATCTTACATTTTTGTAACAATTTTCAATCATTGGCTTTATTATGAGCAAGCATGACATTTAATAGTAACAAAAAGTATTAGAATTATGCGAGGAGTGTTCAAATATGAATGTATCTAGAACGTTATAATATTTAATGAAGGTTATCTGGTAGATATACATGTAAGCTTTACATTGATACCACATTCATTAAATACAGTCACTTATCTTTTTTATAGCTTGCTATATTTTGTTATACATCGTCTATTCGTAAAACAAAAATGGTTGGTAGAATATCAGAGTATGCCACTGAAATACGGTCTTAAATTAAGAATCGTTGTCTCCTTGGCATAGGGTGTAAAGACATTTTCGATATAGCCTTGAAGTTTCTTCTGTATATGGAAAAAAGTGGTCTTTTTAACATTTTCATTTGTTATTTGTTACTTTAATAAATTCAAATATTGGTTAATTTCGACTGAAAATAAAGGCCTAAACAGCAACGTTGCTGAAGTAAAAGAAATATTTTATACCGCTAGGGAAATAGCTAGTATCGTTGGAAACTCATTGGGAACAGCTTATACCATTCTCAAACGTGATTTGAAAGTGTGACAAATATGTGCTTTTTCGTGTCCCCATTTGCTGACCGATGAGTAGAAAAGGTTGTTGCTTACTAAGTATATTCAAATGTCGTCACTTGTGACGAAACAGGCGTTTATTTTTATGAACCGCAATAAATACACAAAAACAAGATTTGAGCTGCAAAATCTGAAAAAAGACCATGCATTGCAAAAAGGACCCTTAGAAGTAAGAAGGGAATTGAGGCCATTTTCTTTACAACTCATTACCCTTGGTTTATATTTCAATTATGTTACATTCAGGTCTGGTTTCTGTTCCTATAGGCAAATCTGTTAGTGCCAAATTTTACGCGACAAAGGTTCTTCGAACACTTAACAAAACCTTTCGACAACGAAGACCCGCAACAGGTTTGGTCAATGTAAGATTGCTACATGACACGGCACAAGGCACAATGAGTGTTTATTGCAAGACATTCTGAAGCAGAAAAAAGTCTTTGTGCTCCTCAGTCTCCAAAGATGAAAAAATACGTTTCAGGTCGAAATTCGTGCAGCGCAAGCACCTCGGTTCTGCAATATTCCAGTGTATATTCACAGTATACATAAAAAGAATATGAAAGTGCCTTCAAAGATTGGATACGGAGAATTAAATTTTGTATATCTGTTGGAGAATAAAATAAAAAAAATCAGTAAAACCCATGAAGAATCACATTTGCGTGCTTAGATACATTCGTATTTGAACACTCCTCGTAATAGGAAACCAAGATAGAAATTGTGAGAAATAGGGTAAGTCTGCAGTGATTCAAAACATACAATTTTTATATGATGTTTGTAACGTTGCGTAATTATGTTACTTTGTTTCTAATATTGTATGCAAAGTAATTAATATTTAGTCATAAGTCATAAAACACGCAACAAAAATGAGCACAAAAACTGTTTGGTCGTACATAATAATCATTAAGTCAATAAATATAATACACGCCTCTGTTAAACAGTTTAAAGTAAAAGGAATTTTGGAGGGCGTCCTTTGCAGTAAAATGCAAATGTTACAGTGTTTAATTGTGTTAATGAGTCTCAGTGTTGTTATATTTCTGTGGTCATTTAGGATCATTTATTCTAATAGCTTCTAGTATTGGTGGAATAGTACTTAAACGGGCGCTATGATGCGTTAGAGATTTTGCATTTCCATTTTTAATAAGAAATACAATCATCCCGGAAGTAAAAAATCTATGTCACCAGCATTCATGTCATTTGATATTCTGAGACATCCATACAGCATACTCAGGTACTATACTGTTGGCTGACTAATTTTTAATATTCATTTTGATAACATAGTCAAGTCTTTGATGCAATTCAGACGGTCAGGGGATAAACAACATTGATTTAAGAACACTCGATGTGACTCAAATTTGTACCATTTCTTGACAAGCGGAACATGGTCATTTGTTCCATTAAAAGTCTCATTAAAAAGTAACATCATTAAAATGTCTTTATTTGTAGTTAAGATTTAATAAAATCAAAAATAGACTTCAAATAAAATTTTCGAGAAGCCCTTAGAAGCATTTGCATGTGTGTAGCCCATACATGGACATATATGTAACCCATAGGTTGGCATATGTGTAACCCATACATTGATATGTATGTAAAACATACATTGGCATGTGTGTAACCCATACATTGGCATGTTTGTAGCCAATATATTGACATGAAAACAACCCATACATTTACATGTATGTTACAATACATCAACATGTGTGTAGCCCATACATTGATATGTATGTAATCCATATATTGACCAAACTAGGTTATGACATTGCTCAAATTATTGAATGTGCAACTTTTCACCATCTACAATTTAACCAGGTATCTCAGATAACGTAAGTGGAAAAATAGTCTCTAAAATGTAGAATAAAAAAAGTCGAGTAAAATCTGGCATGGTTTATGAGATTTGATGACTGGATTACAGGATTACATACATTATCAATTACCATGCTATTTAGAATGCAACAGCTATCTGCAATGACAAACGTAAAGCAATTGACAGGTGATGCAGATAAACCCCGATAAGATATTTAATTAATTTTTTTATGATTATAATTTAGCTTATCATTGTATCTTCATTAATTTGTACTGAATTTAAAATTCAATAGATACGATCATCATTAGAAAATAAATATACAAAAAGTATACAAATGTCATTGGTGATACTCGGATTAATGTCCGGATATCATATAATCATTTAATATCCTCTCATTATTTTAATAATCTGTCGAGTACTAAGCAACGGCGTGACAGTAAATAAATTCCTATTTCCGAGATCATATGCTTGTTGATGAAACATGAAATTTATCATGTTCTACTTAATACGAAAACCATCGATTTTAGAATCAATGTTAGATATTACAAGTCCTTCAAGTGACAATCCTTTAATCTGATCAATAATATCTTTCCCGAGGATTGAACTTCGATAGCGTAATCATAGAGTATCTTGATTTAAATAAAAAAAATATATAAATTAAAAAAAAATTGAAGTGATAGACAACTGTTTTAGTAATGTAGTTCACACTTTGTAAAAAGAATAGTTTTTAATCGCCGTATGAACACATCTGCGGATGTTTCTAAATTCAAAACTTGCACTTTCCAGTACCGTCCATGAACAGGCTTAATCAAACAGACCCTGCAACATTTTCAATTTTGCAGTGTTTTTCTTTCTTTAGGGATTCTGTTTTTCTCTATTATAGATGGATTGAATGATGAACTATTAATAAATGAATCTGATTTGAATACAGAGACGCTCTACTTTACAAATTTCTTACTATGTATACGAATTATAAATTAAAAAAATGTATTATATTGAATATACACATATTTATCTACCATAATTTTGATGAAAGATCAATGCATATTTGGGCTACTCTCCAGTCAGGTCGCTTCCTGGACCTAACCAGTACTGACAAACTGTCACCGCTCCTTATTTATTTAAGATAATAAATGGCAGCTGTTTAAACTCAAACTTAGTAACAAAAGATATAGTGGATTCTTATTTCAACCAAATATATCAGAAATAACAAGTACTTTACAAATATGATGTTTTCGCCGTTTAGAATGACAACTATTGACGTATTAAAGACGATATGTGGTGCGTTAAAGAAAACCTAAGAAATGATAAAGCTGGAATCCTGCAAGAACGCCAAAAAAAACGGCAATATCAAAAATGGTTGAGACACGGGCTTGATTGAGCGTGTTCAATGACGGTATTCGTAAGTGCAAGCTACCGACCACGCCCCCTTAGCCAATTTTAGTGTAACCATATGCTCAGGCAATACGTTATTGGCTACTTGGTGTTATGTTATATAGACCTTAAAAAGATATTAGCTATTGAACATTTAAAATCAAACCAATCCTACAACATTTTAACTGGTTAAATTATTTTAACAAATTAAGGATGGTTCTCTTTTTGTGTGTTGACATTCTCCAGACATTTCAAAATTATGGTTTGCATGTTTCGTGTCTCATTCTTGAACTTTTGCATGCTCGTGAAATAAAATACATGCACAAAAGTGAACAAAATATACATATGATACGGATTATTTACTGAATTCTCTGAACAAAATGTATTGTTAAATTTCTTAATTATAACAAAGATCAGACAAATTCAAAACAGCACGTAAGCCTAATGAAAGATCTAAGCGTCTCAAAACATGACTTTTTCAATATTTAAGATATCAGTCTAACATTTAACAATGTGACCAAAAGCAAACATCATAATTTTATTATGTACATTCTCATAAAATTCTCATGTTTACACAACAACGAAGCTTTTTTAATTGATTAAAAGACACTGATAAAATAGAGAGAAATAAAGAATCCCTAAAGAATGTACATAACGAGACAAAATTGAAAATATTGCAGGCTCGCGTTCATGAACGGTAATGGAATGTGCAAATTACCGCCCACGCCCCAAGCACCTTCTTAAGCAGTATTCAACATTTAACATAACCTGCTTAAATTTGGAATTTTGAAACATCCGCAGATGTGTTCATACTGCGGAACCTTCAATGTGACACTTTCGTGCCATTCCATGAAAAGCGGCATATGTTCCCTAAGTAAAAACATGCGTTAGCCCTAAACGATGAAACAATGGGCGGAACAAGATCAAATGGAACTCACGGTGGTAAATAGACCTAATACTGCTTTGATAAATGCTTTGTGATATGACAACAAAATTATAAATGTTTCCAAATCAGTTGACGATTACCGGTATGAGGCTATTGACTAGAACAAACAAAGACATCTAGCCTGCAACATTTTTAATTTTGCCGCTTTGCGGATTCTTTTGAGATTCTGTTTCTTGAATACTATATAATAGGATATACCGCTTTTTTAAGTTGTCTTTTTACAGCTTATCTGTGATATGCAGCATTTCAGTAAATTTCGCTTATGTATCTCATTGACGATTCCGTGATAACCGCCGTTTGAACACGTCTGTGGATGTTTCTAAAGTCAAAATTTTACCATTTTATGTTGAATTGTGCTAAAGCCGTTGCTAAAGGGCGTTAATAGTAGTTTGCACTTTCCAGTACCGAATATGCATAGTTTCATTCCAACCGAGTCGCCAACAATTTCAATTTTACCGGTTTTTGACGTTCTTTATGGGTTCTTATTTTCTCTATTCATCTTGCTAGCAAGTTTTTGTGCGTTTCCTTTATTTTACACAATAAAACATACAAAATGACAGCAGAAATAAAGATGGCACACTGATCAGCACATTATAATGTAACACTATTCTATTTCGGTTTCTATCGGTTTTCTGAGCATTAAGACCTACGGTTTTGCAGAAGAGGGACAACTTACAACATTATACGACAATAAATTCACAAAAAAGTAAGAAGGTGTAAATTTATTCCCTTTAAAGTACTTGATAAGATTTTAGAAATGTGTGGCCATGGTTTTATTAGATCCAGAATGCAAGTTTATGGTTTAGTTTAAAATCAGTGTGTGTCCTAACGTCAGAGCGAATTGATAACATCATATGAATGTCACAATTTTCGAGATTTTTCGCATGAGCAATTCTACGTGACACATCTGGCCGGATTTATATATTCCGAAGAAAGCATATTAAACAACTGTCATGAACTGATCAAGAAAGGGAAATAATAATAGACAAAAATAATTATGGAAATGCATTTTAAGTCAAAAGATCTTGTTACTCGCCTTTATGAACAAACAAGTATAAAAAATTAGCAGAGATAAATTGACATTAAAGATATGCTTTATATACATGTAGATCAAAAGATGATAAATGATCTCTTTCCAAGATATGTTTTTTATATGTTCCTTAGTGATAAAAATAATTGTAATAGGATTGTAATGCATTTTTAAATTTCCTTACCGTAATGACTGGCAAAAGATTGCTTTTATCTTTTCATTAATACTTACTATGATAATTCGTGGAATGGATGCATTTTAAGTTTGACGTTTGAACTCTCTCTTCTATTAATATGAGATATCAATTAAATGTAGAACACGGGTGTGCTAGACTTATAATCAGACAGTGTCTGACAATGGCAGTTAAATACAATCATACCAAATCTGAAAATGCTAAGCTCACTTAAGGTGTATAAAGCCACATATCTGATGCAAAAATTATTGTTTGAGTTTTACAAAATTTCCAAAATGTTTGTATGAAATAAAAATTGCAATAAATTGCCTTTAAGCGAGTGGTGCATGCACAAAGTCATTGCTAAACGGATAAACCCTACTTAAAGTAACAAAATAATATTTTGTTCAGAGACATTTTATTCTGATTACGTACATTATCTATGTTACAACTTTTTTGGGAATCAACCATATAATAATGGAACCAATATAATTTTACCGTTGATAAATTGTATAAAAATATTTCATAAGATATAGATTTATACTCTTTAAATCTAATCATTTTAGCTCAATTGTAAAACAAGTTATTGTTACTTACATTTATCATTTAAGTCCACTACTTGCCAGTATTGGTATAAGGATTCATGATCAGAACCGAGTAAGTTTCAAACTCAAGATGTCTGGATTGAGAGACAAACACCTAAACAACTAGGCAGTTTCTACCCTTCAAAGTTATTTAAATTATACATTTATCATATAATAACAACAGATAAGAATTCGGGATTTATCATATAATAACAACAGATAAGGATTCGAAATTTCTCACAGAAAGATAACAGATAGGCATTTGAAATTTCTCATAGAGTAACAACAGATATATATTCGAAATTTTACATAGAATAACAACAGATAGGGATTCGAAAATCTCATAAAATAACAACAAATAGGGATTCGAAAATCTCATATGATAACAACAATAGCACACTCATCAAAACGGTACAAGTTACATTATGTAAATTGTGAGTCTACAGGCTAAAAAGTCAAATAATTTTCCTTTTTTTCAAAATTATTTTCAATTTTTCAATTTACTTCAGGTGGACAGTTTTATAAATATTCTTTGGAATTTATCAATCACGTTCCATCGATGAGAAAACTAGTCAGTCTTGTTATATTTAAGACTTTTTCTATTTAGTTATCTATTTTATCCAATCAATTATATTCAATGAACATAAAGCGTCGATCTTTCAAAATATAGAATATTTTACAGTCATCATGAAAGATAACGTCAATATTACTTTTACAAAAGCTATCTGCACTTTATACTTACAGAAATAGACTTTCTTGCCTACATGTTTAAGAGACACATTTCTTTATTTGATATATTATGACGATTGAAAAAGAATCTCCGGGATAATAGGATTATATTTTTATCTTAAATTATTGTTCAGTTCAACTATTTAAAATTGTAATTATGTATCTAAATTATAAATAACATGTGATACATATTAATTAAAAGATATTCTTTTTTTCCTGTTCTGTACATTAATCATATAGTTTGGGTGCGCAGTAATTGAAACTGGATAGCATTTTCGATTTTTTGAACAAAGATATTTTATCTAATTTCTTGTTAGAAAAACAAAATGCTTAGATTTATATTCTTGATTTGAATGATATATAATAGCCTTGATGTTTATACGCATATCATACTCAAAAAAGTTTTTATTTATATGCCATTTACTAGTAATTACTGTCACCCTAAATGATTTGCAATAAACGACTGTTAAGTGACTTTATTATTGTTTATTTGAAGCATTACGGGTTGATATAAAAAATTAAAAAAGATTTGTACATTAAAATATGAAAATAACACCGATTATAGGATTAACAATTTATTTGATATTACGATTACAGTTTGACGTTATGGATTATGCATCCTCAAAATCCGTTGGCACCACAAGAGCGTTTTGATTGTTTTTCATTTTGAAAATAATAAAAAAATAGTAAAATAAGGAGTAATAAAAATATTTAAAGAACGTCCAAAACGACAAAATTGCAACACTTCAAAAAGACGCCCCGTACATATAATCAAAGATGTTATATTTTCAATCCTTGAAAATCGTTCAGCACGACATTATTGCTGTGTTTATATTATGTTTTCTTTTTGACCTTTTTGTAGTTTGGCGGTTCCAAATTCCAGTAATCAGCGTACTACTACTATGTTAGAAAACAAATAAAATTCCTAAACAAATTACTACATGTATTTGATTCCGTCTGATTTCAATAAAAAAACATAATACAATTGTCGAATGAATAGGGGACTAGCAGACTTCATAACTCCTACTGTATTATCATCCTTAAAGTATGTTTATATTCAGGCCTCATAACCACTTATCCTTTTTCAGAATTCCTTTTTATTTAGTTTTGCCCATTGTGCTCTTGTTTTGGGCACACATATTTTTACTTAGGGACCATTCACCACTTTACATTAAATGTCTCGAACGACACGTGTCGCATTGAAGTATAAACGCACAAAATTTAAAGATTTCATATTTTCAATGTGACATTCGGCTGAGGCCGGGGTAAGGAGGCGTAAGAGTTGTCTCTCTCATGAACATCAATAAAACACTTTCTGTAATTTGCTCTACATCTTTCTTCTTTTTTGCTTTTTTTTTATTTCTCTCGATCGATGTCCCCAATAAACAAGTGAAATTCGTTCTACTTCTGAATTATAAAGAGATAATCTGCAATCCATTCTTTGTGCTTTCATTCATATTACGGTAACTGATCAAAATTAATTACATGTATAAGATAAATAAAAAATCCCAATTATATATTTTCCATCATCTATTGAAAATAACATCGATAGTAAAAAAAACAACACGATATTATGGCTGTGTACAAATTGATAAGCGCGTCCACACTTAAACCAAATATCTCAGATAACATAAGTGGAAAAACGCCGCTAAAATGTAGAATAATGAATATCAATAAAGAATTGCCTTAGAATATGACATTTGTTACCTGGATTACAGACATTTAAATGCAGCAGCTATCTGTCATGACAAATGTAAATTTTTATACTTCACAACAGCAGGTGTCAAGTGCTGTGTGGCCGCTGTAAAAAGTTGCCCCGTACTTCACTTCAGTGTTGTTATATTTTTCTGGTCCTTCGGGATCATTGATGCCAGCACTATTAAGTGTTGAGAATTGAGTACCGCTCGTACCACTCAAGCCGGGGCTTGGGGCGTGAGGAATGTTGCACGTATTCATTATCCCTCATGTACAGACTCAATCAAACCAAGTCTGCAATTCTCTTGTAATTTTGTTGTGAATAATGCTTCCGAGGGATCACTTTGTTTCCAGATTTTTATACTTCACAACAGCAGGTGTCAAGTGCTGTGTGGCCGCTGTAAAAAGTTGCCCCGTACTTCACTTCAGTGTTGTAATATTTTTCTGGTCCTTCCGGATCATTGATGCAAGCACTATTAAGTGTTGAGAATTGAGTACCGCTCGTACCACTCAAGCCGGGGCTTGGGGCGTGAGGAATGTTGCACGTATTCATTATCCCTCATGTACAGACTCAATCAAACAAAGTCTGCAATTCTCTTGTAATTTTGTTGTGAATAATGCTTCCGAGGGATCACTTTGTTTCCAGGTTTTTATACTTCACAACAGCAGGTGTCAAGTGCTGTGTGGCCGCTGTAAAAAGTTGCCCCGTACTTCACTTCAGTGTTGTAATATTTTTCTGGTCCTTCGGGATCATTGATGCAAGCACTATTAAGTGTTGAGAATTGAGTACCGCTCGTACCACTCAAGCCGGGGCTTGGGGCGTGAGGGATGTTGCACGTATTCATTATCCCTCATTTACAGACTCAATCAAACAAAGTCTGCAATTATCTTGTAATTTTGTTGTGATTAATGCTTCCGAGGGATCACTTTGTTTCCAGGTTTTTATACTTCACAACAGCAGATGCCAAGTGCTGTGTGGCAGCTGTAAAAAGTTGCCCCGTACTTCACTTCAGTGTTGTAATATTTTTCTGGTCCTTCGGGATCATTGATGCCAGCACTATTAAGTGTTGAGAATTAAGTACCGCTCGTACCGCTCAAGCCGGTGCTAGGGGGCGTGAGGGATGTTGCACGTATTCATTATCCCTCATGTACAGACTCAATCAAATTGAGTCTGCAATTCTCTTGTAAATTTGTTGTGATTATTGCTTCCGAGGGATTACTTTGTTTCCAGATTTTTATTAAGAAATGTATATTAACTCTCTTAACATAACAGAACAAAAACTTTATTTCAGACTTGTTCAAAACACATCATCATACAAAATTCAAATATAACAAATATAAGTCACATTCAATAAGCATACTCTTGTCGAATGTTAGCAAAGTACATGGTTTTTATTGCTTAATTTAGAATTGCGCAAACAAATCATATCAAAATGTGAACAAAGCAAAATGTCTTCGTTATTTCTTTAACATTAGAAATGATGCATCTCAATGTTAGGCAGGTTAACTCTCTTAATTCTAGTATGATAAATTAAAATATCTAATTATATCTATAATGTTTCATTATATTTTATATTAAAGAGCTAATCATTGTATCTCGTTAATTTGTAAATGTATCTAAAATTCAATAATACTATCATCATGAAAACGTTTTAGTCTCAGGGGCATTAGTCTGCGAGAACAAATATACAAAATAAAGTATACAAATGTCAATAGGTGATACTCGGATTAAAGTCCAAGTATCATATACTCATTTAACATTCTCTCATTATTTAATCTGTCGGGTATTAAGCAACGACGTGACAGTAATTAAATCCCTATTTCCGAGATAATGTGTTTGTTGATAAAACATGAAATAATCATGTTCCATTAAATGCAAAAACCATCAATTTTTATTAGAGTCAACGTTAGATATTTCAAATCCTTCAGGTAAATTAATATTTTCCAAGGGTTGAAAGGAGACTCAATGTACGAGATCAAATTTAACAGAGAAAAACCTACTGTCAGGATCAAACCTGCAAATCCGATACTGTTCCTATTAAGCTTAGCCGGGGGGACTCTATGCCTTGGCGAAAAACATCCAATATGCAAAATCACATTTTACAGACACAACACCAAAGAACCGCAATTCGACTATGGGAAAACATTTGGAAGTCGTATGAACATATTTAATCAAACAACATTCTTTTCCGGGAATATTTAGAATATAGCCAATTGAATACTAATTCTATTTCTATGTACACAACTAAAATAGAAATAACTTTTGTTAAACATTGTTTATGGCAATCATAAGGTAATAATTCTTCAATCATACTAATGCTGCAACATTGTCAATTTAGTCATGTCACGTGACCTTCAGTTGTTTAATTATCAGCAATATATTATGATGTTTCTTTTTTATGAGAATGGCTCTCTAGACATTTAATTATAGTTGTCTGTACGTTTCATGTTTCTCTTGCATGTGCATGCTACTCAACTGACAGAGAATTCAAAACATCACGCAAGTCCCATGCAACATGTTTGTGTTTTATAACGTGCCTTTGTCACTAAACTAAATATCAGTTTAACATTTGACACTGTTACTAAATCAAACATCATATGTTCATTTTCATGAAAATCACACCGGAGCTTTTAAATAGATTAAAAGACACTGCAAGCCCGGTGGTAATTGAACTGACAATATGCTGCTGATTAAAATACTATGTAATATGACAATAAAATCATGATAATTTTCCGTATCATTCGTTATTTGAGAGGCTATTTTCTGGAAATGGCAAACCAAGTGTTTCCCTTGTTCCATATTCAAGCGTTTGCCAAACTTTTGCCGTACGTTAGCCAAACGTTTTCGGCAAGCGTTTTTTCAGAATGTTCATGATATATTTAACACCTATTTATCAAGTGGTACGCCCGCTTAGTTCAAAAGGGAAGCATAAGATTCCTGATCTAGGGATCGCTTGTTCGATCTTCGGGCTATGCGAAATTATAATAATATTATACAAGAAAAGCATTGATGCAAAGCATCAAAGGCGACGCCAAAAAAAATTGATCAAGTTTTGCACCTAAAAACAAAAGATGTGTACTTTATAGCAGTACCATAACATGTGACCTGGAGGCTAGGCCCAGTTTAAGTTGAAACTTTAATCATAAAGAATAGACTCTGTCTTGCCAAGTATTTAGATGCAAAAACAATTTATAGTCAATTAACAAATCTTATAAGACTCATGCCATAAGAGAGAGGTTCTTCAGAGTTATTTTACCAGATACAAGGATACCTGAGTCATCAGCATATAATAAAAGTTTATTGCTTAGGGTTGCAGACATGTCATTGACATATATTAGACATAAAAGAGGACCTAAAATGAACCTCAGGGGGACACCATAGGTACTAGGAGCAGTAGTAGAATGAGTACCAGCCACATCCACAAGCTGCTGTCTATCAGAGATAAGACTTTAACCATGTAAGAATGTCATTACCAATGGCAGATTCTTGAAGTTTCATGAAGAAGAAAAAGAAGAAGAACTTCTTCATGTGCAATATCGTGTAATCAACTGTATCAAATGCCTTTTGTAGATCTAAATGTATCATGCAATACTGCCTTTGTCAATTTCAAATTTAATACAATCTGTTAAATGAATCAAACATGTGTCAGTTGAAAAACCACTTCTAAACCCTGACTGAAACTGCCTGACCATGACTCGCACCCATGACTGTCAGAAGACCAACTTAGCTATTCAGCCGGCTACACATTTTCTCTTTAAACCACAACATATTTCCCCACTATATTGATTTGTGTTCTTGAATTTCCTGATGTTTACAGAGCATAGTGAATGAAACTCAGGGTTATATGCAGTCACAGGATGAGAAAAACTTTCAGCTTGACCAGAGCTCGAACCTATGACCCACAGAATAATGTACCTCGGCTGTAGCGATTGAGCTATATGGCCCCTTACACATTTTCTCCCCTAAATAGAGAACATTTCTAAACCATGGCTGATACTTTTAGATTTTTAGATTAACAGGCAGATTAATTATTAGTTTAATTAACAGGTAGATTAATTCTTAATTAAACAAATGAGAAAAAAATCTTACATACTCATAGTTCTTATCAAAATCACAATTTATATATTGTATGATTATTTTTACTAACAAGGGCTTAGACAGTTATTGGTTGTGCCATTATTGATAACAGGTCAATTTGAAAGTGAACATAACTGTACTTGTACATGTACAATACCTATTTTTTGTACAGATAAAAAACTAACCTATTTTTCTATGATAAGAAATTTTATGAAGGCTGATTTGTATTTTGCATCAGGGCGAAAACACGAAAATGCAACAAACGAACCACTTTGTGGTAGATTGTATTTTCATGTTTTCATCTGGCGCCCGGTTACATTTTGTACTTTGTTGGTTTTCATGTGGCACAAATCACTCACTATAAAATTTAGTTCACACATTTATTCAAGGGCAAGTAACAATCTACTCTATGAAAAGTCTGTTGTCGGATTGACTCTGGAGACCTGGAAGTTGAGACAGGTGTCCCTCCATCACAATAGATAAGACAGAAGCTGTCCTTTTCAAACGACAGTATGCACATGTTAGAAAAAAAAGCTTGATCCAAGTTTAAGGACATTTTCAATCAATACATGTTTTATCATTTATAACTTTAAATGAAAGTCTCATCCCTTTAATAATAATGTCACAACTGTAACTTTTTAAATACAGAAATATTATAAGTCTCATCATATTAATATACTAAGATATACATGTATGCACAAAACATTAATAATTCCCAGTTTCTATTAAATAAATATGAAATCCTAACATTAACATTAACATTGGTCTCATCCATCATAACTTTAAGTCTTTAAATACAGAAATACACATTATATCCATATACTAAGATATACATGTATGCACATTACATTAATAATTCCCATTAACATCCTATTAACATTGGTACTTGGATGAAATTCATAATCTTGAAGAAAGAAAACTATAATGTATATTATGAAAGTAAAAAAATCTCAAATAGTCTATATCATATAATAAAGATTGAGTTGCGTGAGTATCTAAACATTAAATGCATATCTCTTACAGTAACAAATACTGTCCCTCTTTTAACCTTCCATTAGACTTTTCTATATAACTAACTGCATGTATATCAAGTGAAATTGATAACTTCATGATGTTATCCTTTCTCTGTTCTAATATATGGACGTGAGCACCTATATGCATAGCTTTAATTTTCTAAATTTCTACCTTTCATTTTTACTAAAGGTTATTTTATTAACAATTTATATACAAACACATAGAAAATAATAATTAGTTTCACATAGTGATAAGATTAAAATTCCTGTAGCAGAATACCTGTAAGTATGTATACTAACTGAACAAACTTGGAAAATCCAGTCTAAGGTATATAAAGCCAGTAAAAAAATATATCAATATTCACTCCTCAGGGCTCTATGCTTTTGATGACCCTACAACTGATAAATTTTATACAACAAAAATAGTAAGTTATGCCTAAGATAGACAGAAAAGAACAAATAATTTAGTAAACATGAGTTACTTCCCCTTAAAATAGAGAAACCCTGAAACCCAAAAGAACACCCTAAACAGCAAAATTATGAAATGTTGCAGGCTCAGTTTTATTACGTCATGCAAAGTAATGGTAAAGTATTCATAAAATGTTAGATGGCCGTGTGACAGCAGTAATTGCAGAATATCGGATAGCTTTCAACATCCGGATACTCGTACCAATCATTCTGTGCAATAGATAAACGTAATATGGATAGAATCAATAGGATGATCGTTTACAACAGTTCCATTACCTATCCTTATACTCATTTGCAGGTGAACGTTGTTCTTGTAGAAAAATTTTGAAAATACATAAATGAATGAAAAGGAATACGGCATCAATGTAGACCATCCGGGTTTTAGTATTTCCAATAAAGCTAAGGGATTAGCTGTTAAACTGAGCTTGCAATTTCGTAAAAATAATATCACAATGCTCATGCTTTTTACATAAAGTTATTCAATACAAATATAACAACATGTTTGTTTACTTGATTTTTACGAATCAAAATAAAACTAATTAATACAACATGACATTAACTGTTAATAATAACAGCTCCTTCCATACGCCGCTCACCGGCGTCGCCAATAAAGTTATTGTAGTAGTCATGTGTTAGTAGTCATTTGTCTCTTAAAGCTGATAGAGAAATCACGCGGTATAAGTGGTCGGTCGCTTGCGGAGAAATTGATAATTACTTGATAGTTCTCAAGGAAAGCCAGTAAGGAGGACCGATCGCTGAGCTATTACCTAAAATGAAATTAGAATTGCCGTAGAAACAAAGCAGACAAACAAATTGCTATACTTTATGGGCATTTTAAATTATCTATTGATTTGTTCTACAAAAAGCATTAAGTTGGTTGTGATAAAAGTACAAAATGTTGAAATGGAAACTACTTAAATTTGATTGATGTTTTTTCCTTTTTACTTTTATGACAACTTATTTCGCATTCAGTCCTACTTTTTCCATTTGATTACCATCTAATATCTTCTAAGGCGTTATTAAAACGTTATAAAACTAATGTTTTGTCCTTTCATACGTGGGGCTTGTCAAAAAAGAGGAATATTTTGATAACAATAAAGCAGTTAAGCATTTAAAGGAAGATGTAATTCGGTCAAATGCCCTTGTCATTAGCCTGTAGGATGAAAACATATGTAAATTCAGAAATCAAAAGAAAAAAGAGATATCATGTCATTATAAATATACTTAATATAGATCAAAAGATGAAAAATGATCTCTTTCCAAGATATGTTTTTCATCGGTATTTGATCTAATAATCCTAAAGTAAAAGGGCTGTATGTGTTTGTAATGCAGTTTTAAGTTTCCCCAAAGTAAAAGTAAACGAGTGTCAAACGACTGGTTTTTTTATGTTTTCATTTACACGTGTATGCTAATTTGCTAAGTGAATTTGTCTTGATTTGAATTTTAAATTGTTAATGTAATATATTATAATTTCAAAATGCTATGCAGCTAACTGTTAAGATGACACTGATGAGGTAAGCTAGTTACCAGACTGTTTCTTACAAAGACAGTAAGAATATATATTAACCAATTTGAAAATGTTAAATATCTGGGCAAAAAGTGATCTCTCGGAAGCACTAAAATCAACAAAATTACAAGAAAATTGCAAAATCGGTTTGATTGAGTCTGCAGATGGGAGATAATTAAAAGTACATACCCCTCACGCCCCCTAGCACCGGCTTCAGCAGAACTCAATTTTCAACACTTTAAAACGTTTAAATCAATGATCTCGAAGGACCAGGAAAATATAACAACACTGAAGTGAAGTACGGGGCAACTTTTTTAAGTTAAGTTTAAACATGTCAATTTTAGCTGGATTGTGAAACACGTTTTTGCAACTTATATCACTTATTTTTTAGTCTTCTGTCTGGAACTTACAAGAACTGGTTTCATATAAGAAACATGAACGGGGGACCAGAATGGGCGTAAACCAACCAGTCCTAGGTGGTGAGACAGACACTGTTATCGTCATCAGACAATGTTTTGTACAGTCACTAATAGGGTGCATGGTTTCTACATTTACCATAGCTTACCATTTTTTGTGGAGGAGGGGGGTCATTTTTAGTTTTGTTTATTTTATATTTTATTTATTAATTTCTGTGAGTGTGTTTTTATTTTTTGTTGTTTTTTGTTTTTTGTTGTTTTTTCTCAGTATTGATATTTAACTTCAACATTCCACTGAATTTATCGGTTACGTTCAATTAAAAAGAAATGAATAGGACCTCTTATATTTTAGGCAGTTTAAATATCTTATCAATTAATGGTCAATGGCCATGATAATACTCTTTTTTTAATATAGAGCTAATATAGCCCTACTTGACAAAATTAGCATAATGTCACTTTTACTGAACTATATGTTCTGTACACTTACACGATTTATTGTTTCTGCGGCATAAGTTTTACATTATTTAAGAGACACAGGTGTTCATTTCATTCGTAATGACGATGAATATCCCATAAAGTTTCTCGTATCATCTATATGTCTGATAAAGGATAATTATATTTTTATCTCACATAATTAATAATTTAAAATTAATATGAAAGATAATTCTAACTGTTATAAATAGTATGCATCTAAATAATAAATGACAGATATTTACATATTTTTTTCTTTGGGTCTATAAAGTATCCATATAGTTTGGAAGCGAAGTAATTGTTCATAGGTTCGCTTTAGCAATTTCCTGGAATTATGATTTATAACTTCATTTTCTTGTTCGAATAAAGGAGTTTTAACCTACTTCCTTGAATTGTATGTTATACGAGTGTATATAAGCTTTAAAGTTTATGGGTTAATCATGTTCAGAATAGTTTCTTCTCATATGCCATACCATGATTTACTGCTAAAATAACTACAGTTATAAGGCCTGTTGTTTATTTGCAAACGCGGCAAGTTGATATAATTCTGAAAAGATGAGTACAATACGATATTAATAGAATACGGATTACAAGATAAAAATCATTTTACCATCTCAATTTTGGCTCAATGGACTAAAAATACATAGCGGCACAGTAGTGTTTATCTATAATGTTCTTCAATTTGAAATGAAAGAATCAGTAAATTAAAGAGAAATGGGATTCCAAAAAGCCCGAAACGGCAAAGTCAAAACTGATTCAGGTTGTAGTTTTGTTTTATCCTGGTCTTGGAAGGCACCACGTATTGCACGCCCCCAAGTACCGGTTATATTTACACATGACTTTGGTGACGTTTCGAATAAAGAAACATCCGCAGATGTGTTCATACAGCGGTAATCATTGACCTTCAATGCAATGAATACCTGCCATTTCATGAAAAGCTGCCTATGGTCCCCATGTAAAGAATGCGTATACCCTAAACAAGAAAACAATTTGTTGAACTAAAATAAATGGAAGCACTTAAAAAATAAACAAGTCAAGATGTATGCATTTGTTATATTAAATGTATTCAAATGTACGAGGGTTGTCCCAATATTCTGTGACAAGATTGATTAAAAGCTAAATAAAACAGGTACGAATTTGATATTTTAATATGTTATAAACCCATATAATTTAAACATTTTCACAAATTTTCATAGAAAGATATATACAATCAACAAAAATATGCCATAAACACCATGGCAACTTACTGAATCGCGGCGCACGTCCAACGTCAAAGACGGTGTTAAATCTATATAAGGCGCCTTTCTCAAATACTCTCAATGGCTTTCAACGCAATAATGGTACCCATAAATCGTCAATTTCTGACTTAAATCATGTGGTTGTTAATGTCTGTTGAATGTTTGAATGGCATACATTAATTTTTGCTATACGCGAACTTCCGGTCTCGTTACTCTGATTTTAGCTGTAGGAAATAGGCGACGAAGATCGGTCTTCCTATCCGTGTTTTCCTTATTTTCGCTTTTTGTAGCGCAAAACTCTGGTTCCGTTCATGCCTTTTGTACACAATGCTCAGAATATGTTGCTAAACTGTTATATTTGGTATATTTGTTGAAAATCCTTTACATGTGTCATCTCGAAATAGTCATGAAACCTGAGTGACATGTTCACTGCGCGCAAATTCTTCGAACGTCGCCATTTTAACTTTCCTATTTTATATGAGATATTTCATTTATTCGTATCTTTTTCGTTTTTTAAGTTATTTAACTAAATTTTCAGAGATGATTTAAACATAGCAGCAGAGGAAGTCAACGTGACAATGTGCAGACACATCATCAGATATTTGAAATATACGTAATTAATTTCAGCCTATTCATAACAAAATGTAAATTATTTGACGTGCGCCGGCAACTCAAACCAATGTCGTTAATACTGAAAATTTCTAAGTAACTAGGGTAAATTTTTTGTAAATGATTGGTTGTAATGTTAAATAATAATTTAACGGTTATATGTGTGAATTATTTTCTATTGGCGTTAAAAATGAACCGGCTATAAAATTTGTTACGGACTTTTGGGACAACCCTCGTATATATCTAATTTCAGTAACAACAATTTCTACTGAAACAATGATTCATTTCATCATAAAATTGAACAACGTTTTCATAAATTCATTGTGTTTGAATTTGAATGTTTGATAATTTACCTTAACCTGATAATTAACTGAGTATTTTTATTTCCTTCCTTTGAATTATTAACTACATTATATAATTTGGTATGCGAATTCATACCTCATTTGCTTTCATTACTTTCAATATGTTTGAACTTGATTATATAATTTTAGTATGGTAACTCTGCCTACGTTTTCCCCGTATGTTCACGTATTTTAATATGTTCATGGCATTCAGAATGTTTAAACCAACATGTATATACAATGCACGAGAATGCCATTATCCACACACACGCACAATCGCGCACGCACGCACATAACACAAGTTTTCCACAAAGAGGCATTGTAAATTGTTACTGGTTTAGAGAGATAACTTCGAGACATAAATAACACCGACATTTGTTAAATGTTTTTGTTTCAAGTTTTGTTTGTTTTTGTTTTTTGTTTTTTTTTGTTGTTTTTTTTTTAAACAGAAAAAACAAGCACATGGTCACTTAATATGAATATCGGAGCAGGACAAACTGTGAATTTGGAAAATTTATTGATGTGTGTCAAATTACCTCAACTTTTTGTTAATAAAAACTGCCTCCATGAGGTTATTAGAATCGTCTTGACCACAGGCCACTGACTTGAAAAGTAATTTCAAAAATTGGTTAAAATATCAAAAAGATTATTAAGTAAATAAAATGTAAAAGTAAATGATTAATGTTGTCCTTCAGGCTTTTCACACTTTAAAATTTAAATGTTCACTTTATGTACTGTTGAAGGGCAAAAAGACCATGTTTTGGATACCTATATTATTCCTTACGTTCATTGACAAGGACAAAACGTTAAAAAGTACCAGTTTCCATTTTCATAGATTCTTGTGTAGTGTTCTATAAAGTCTTTCAACTAAGCTTTGTTAAGGTGAGTCAATATTTCAAAAATATAATTAAGATATTGCAAAATAAATATGTGATTTCAACAGAAGAGATACATTTGGTTGTTTACTGATAATGTATATTGTGCTTTTTTAGATGTTCTTTTTGGAGTTAAAATTAAACTTAACATAAAAAAGCGGGCACTACCGAAAAAATAAATGCATCATACTATATAATATTATCACATTCTTTTAAAACGTTTTGAAGGGAAATGATTTATTTGATTTATGATTAATTTGTCCTCTTTGTTGGTCATGGACTACAGTATTACAAGGAGCTTCATAAACGTACATTTCTTTGAGTATCAAAATGTCAACAAAATGGAACAGGATGTGCATTGCTTGTGATTTAATTGAATACAAACCACCATGATTAATGGGTAACACTTGGGAATCGGTAACAGGAACATCTCATATTTATTAGATGCTTTAATAGTCCATGTTGATTGGCTACAAGTAATGCTGCAGACAGAGCCGTAATTCCGGCATATTTTTTGTTTAATCAATTAATGACCACGCGTATCAATTTTACTTTAATATGTCATCATGCGGGTAGGTTACAAAGTTGAAAGAGAATCTAAAAGTGCAATGGTCTCGTAATACCAAATGACATAACAGGCAGACGTTATATAACTGCAAATAACCAACGTTTATGGAAAAATAAGCAGCATATACATGTATTGTTTTATTTTATTAAACTGTCAATTGCATTGCACTCGATATACATGTATTAATCTTTGACAAAGTTTCCGTCAATGTACGTAGTGAGATGTGATGAGTAAAATGATTAAAACAAGCGTGGTAAACTACGGTTTTGTAATTTCTACATGTCCTACGAATTGAAAGATCAAAATTACATAGATCCATGCTTTCATTCCTTTTTTTTACAACAGTATTGACGTAATGATTGTTGTATGTTTAATATGTTTTGCACTTATTTTAGCAAAGTCTAACCTCTTTCTAAAAAATAAAAACATCATTCAGATTAAATATCTAAAATTAAGTGGACATGTGCAATAGATGCCATTTAAATTCCGAATAATACAATACAAAACAAGAGCTGCCTGTAGGACAGATTACTCGACTATTATCAGTGCTTGATATTGAAAGAAAAGCCTAGATAATGCAAAATTGTCAAAAAGGGTCACAGTTCTGTTAGAACTATAGACCTTAAAACGTGACCTCTTATTATGCTCTCAAATAAGTTTGTGAAGTTTCAATCGATTCCCTTCAGTAGTTTTAAGATACCAATTAACTTACACGCAAAAAAATACCAAAGTGTGACGCCGACGCCTGGATGAGTACATCTACTCTCTCTATTCTTCGAATAGTGTTTTCGAGTCACTTCCCACCCGTGTTTACATGAGTTAACAAGACTATAAAATATACGGTAAAAGAATGAGAAAGATTAAAAAATCAACAATTGGGCTCGAAACGCAGACCTAGCTCTCTCATAATAGGCATTCAACTAACCAACTATGTTGTTACATGTGTAATATGACGGTATGCTAAAAGCCTTTGTTACTTTTTTCAACATTAGTTATAATATTCAATGTTAATACTAGTACAGTACCGGAGTGGGGATCGAATATTTTAACGAGTGCTATATTGTATTCATAATAATTGAGAGGTTCGTTAAATTCAAACTTTAACGAGAAACTAGCTTAATAAAATGACGCATGCGCATAGCTTAAGTATAATGAATTAAAAATCAACGCTATGTATTAATTTGTTTACATCTATATACGATATATTCACAGCAAATAAGAGTTGTGCTCATGTTAAAGACAACAATGGCGTCCCATATGCCACACTGAAGCTGTGAATTGATGGTCAAAAGTTTTTTAATATACCAGGATAATGATTTATAGTATAATTAAAATGAATGTATGCTACATTTCTGAATAAATCAAGTTCCTAATATATACTTAGATGAATAATTACACAGAATTATTCCTGGTCACATTTGCCTCTATGCTAGGCGTAGAATTTTCGTCATTCTACATCATAGTTGTATATTGAAATGGAATACGAGCGTATAAAGGAAAAGAAAACTGTGATCATCAAGTTCTGTCTGCAAAATATTCGTAAACAATGAAGCACAGTGACCTTTATTTTCGTTTTATTTCAAGTCACGCTTACTGTCATAACAATGTCCTTTGACGCTAATTGATAAAAAAGAGAAAACAGTAATGAACTTAAAGATAAACGGATGTAACGGATTTACTGATTTGTCTATTAGAAAAATTGGGAACCAGGCATGACTACAACACGAGCTAGAGGATTATTTGTTTACAAATAGTAGAAAATAAATCTGTCCATTGAACCATTGGTTAATCACTTAGTGACTGGTTCGATAAGGTTAATATAGGAAGAGTCAATGTCTGCAAGGTCTGTAATACAATGGATAATTACGTTGAAATGTATTTAGTATCAGCCATAACAAATCACAAAAGAACTATTATCATATGGATGTTCATGGCAAGTGTTAGATACATGAAACGATTTATATATTATAGTTAAATAATATGTTTATTATAGGGGCATGCGTTATAAATACAAAAATAACATATTTTCAAAATAGAATAAACCAACACCCGGCCCCATGGGCCTATAAGTCACCTTAAAAGATAGTATAAATTAAGCACATGTGATCAAGTGTTACGGCATATAATGTCAGCTGAACACATTAAGTATATGATGACAAATTTAAATAATTATATATCTAACATATATTACGTGACCTTAAGTTGTTTTATTATCAGCAATATATCAGGATGTTTCTTTTTTATGAGAATGACTCTCTAGACATTTAATTTTAGTGGTCTGCACGTTTTATGTTTATCTTGCATGTGCATGCTGCTCAAGTGACAGACAATTCAAAACATCCCTTAAGCCTCATGCAACATGTTTGTGTTTTATAACGTGCCTGTGTCACTTAACTAATTATCAGTTTAACATTTGACAATGTGACCAAAAAACAAACATTATATGTACATTTTCTTTCACATAACACGGAAGCTTTTAAATAGATTGAAAGACACTGCAAGCCCGGTGGTAATTGAACTGAACTGCTAGTAATTAGTAATAAAATGGTAGGTGATATGACAATTAAATAATAAATATACCTAATCTGTCGTTATTTGAGAGGCTTTTTACTAGAAAAGGCAAATTAAACATATTCTCTTGCTTCATATTCAAGGTTTGTCAAGCGTTCGCCAAACCTTTTTGCTAAGCGTTTATTGTTTTTTTTGTTTTTTTTCAAATGAAAGTTTCCTGATATATAACACTTTTTTATCAAAAGGTCTGGCGCTTAGCTCAAAATGTGATGTATGAAATTTCTAATCTAGGTGTCGCTTTTTCGATCTAAGGGAGAGGTAAACTTATTATAATATAATACATGATAATTATAATAGTTTTTTGTCTCTCACACTGTTGATACAGAATTAATGTGGGATCAGTGGCATGTGGCTTACGGAGAAATAGATAATTACCAAGGTAATACTATTCCTTTTTCATATTTATTGGATTTCTTGTCTACAAGACTTATGGTATATGCAGACAAAAAAACAGCAGACAAAAAAACAGCAATATTCAACATCAGTCGACAATTGATTTACAAAAAATAAGTCGATGAAAATTGTGTTTGTATTAGGCATTTGATTAAGATTAAGATATTGGAGATCTTTATTTTATTTCTTTTGAGATGCAGAATAAACACTTAGGATTTAGCTTAAATCTCTTATTGTGTGTTGACGTCAACGTATGGATGACTTCCCTGCATGGGTTTAATATTTATAAGAACTGCTTTAATTTCTATTTCTCTAAAGCTTTTTGTTTTTGTGTCCTGTTGTAGTAAGTTTTCAAAAAGTTACTCAATGGCCAAATAAGCGAACCATCGTTTGCTTCTGATGCTTTTGTAGATATATCTGACATCTTTTAAAACCATTATTTAAATGTTATAAAACTCATGTTTGTTCTTGCAAAAGAAAAAGAAAATTTCTTCCTTTCTGAGAACATAATTTATGAAATAAAAAATAAAAGTTTCGAAGAAAGCATAAATAGCTGCCTTTTATACGTTGGGTTTGTCAAAAAAAGAGATTTATAATAACAATAAAGCAGTTACGCAGTAAAGGAAAATGTATTTCAGTCAAATGCCATTGTCTTTAGTCTGTACATTGTAGGATGAAAACAAATGTTAATTCAGATGAAAAAGAAAAAAGAGATATCATGCCATTATAAATATACTTAATATAGATCATAGATCAAAGTCATGAAAAATGATCTCTTTCCGAGATATGTTTTTCATCGGTATTTGATCTATTTATTCCTTAATGAAGACAGTTGAAATGTGTTTGTAAAACAATTTTAAGCTCCCTCAAAAGTAAAGGAGTAACAAATTTCTGTTGTTTCGTGTGTATGCATTAATACTGTTTTGTTTAATGAATTTATCTTGATTTGAATTTTGAACTGCGAATGAGATATATTTTAATTTCTAAATGCTACGCAGCTGGCTGACCATGTAAAACAAGTTCTTGCAACGCAAATTATCTTACTTTTTTGAGTCTGCTGTCTTAAACTTACCAGAATTGATGGCATATGAGGAAAAATGATCGTGTTCCGAGTGGGCGCAAAACAACAATTCCTAAGTTGTGCGCCCCCCCCCCCCCCAAAAAAAAAAAAAATTAGGGTAGACATCACTATTTGATTATTACAATAGGGGTTGGGGGTTCTATATTTTCAATAGAAACAATAGTAGCACATTCATCAAAAAGTTTCATATGACATCATTCCTCATCCAAATCATTTTGCCATCATAATTTTCAATTTTATATTTATTTCTCATTTTATAATCAACACCCCACTGAATTCATCGGTATTAATAAGAAAGAATGGGACAGTCTTCTTATATTTTATGCAGTATTAATATTTCATCCTAAACTTTTATTATTATAAGTTATTTGTCAATGGCCATGATAATAGTTTTTCAATATAGAACCAATTTAGCTCTACTTGACAAAATTACCATTATATGCACTTAGCACTTACAAGATGGAATAAGTTTTGCTTACATTTTTTAGCAAGGATGTTCATTTCATTCGTAATGACGATGAATATCCCATATATTTTCTCGTGTTATCTATATTGCTGAAAAAGAATAATAATATATATTTTTATCTCAAATAATTAATAATTCAAAATTAATATGGAAGATTATAAATATTATGCATCTAAATAATAAATGACAGATTTTTTTCCTTTGGGTCTATAAAGTATCCATATAATTTGGAAATCTCCACGCAGTGATCTCCCCTTAATTCTTCGGCGTAGATCTCTGCCACCAAGGTCCTGATATATCAGAATTTCTGATATACTATATTTTTTCAAAAATTGTTTTATCTACTGCTTTTATCTATTAGATAAGTTCTTTCTCATTTATTTAACAATGTTTATGAATAAATAAATAAATAATATGAATATTTAGAAATAATTTTGAAAATTATGAGAATATTTTGTACGAGACAATATTTTGATATTTTGTATTTTTTAGCTTTCGAATTTATTTTTCGTTGTTTTGTATATTTTGATAATTTTTTGATAAACTATATCAAACGTAGGCACTAAAAGTTAAAAATAAAACAGAAAGAGAAAAATGACGTTAGATTTTCTATGTAACGGTCGATATTTACATTTGAATTTCGACGTTACGTCATGTGACTTTCATCATCATGTGACGTCTTTGAAGGCAGTGATTACAATTCTGCCAAGGGAGGTAATCACTGAGAGGAGTTTGATAATTTGGAAGCGCAGGAATTGTTAATAGGTTCGCTTTAGCAATTTCTTTTCTAGAATTATGATTTATAACCTCATTTTCTTGTTCGAATAAAGGAGTTTTAACCTACTTTCTTGAATTGTATGATAAACGAGTGTATATAAGCTTTAAGTTTATGAGTAAATCATGTTCAGAAAAGTTTCTTCTCATATGCCATTATTTACTGATCAAATGAGTACAGTTATAAGACATGATGTTTATTTGCAAACGCGGCAAGTTTATATAATATTATATTAAAAAGATATTAATAGAATACGGATTACAAGATAAAAATCATTTTTCTATCTCAATTTCGGCTCAATGGACTCAAAATATATGGCGGCACAGTAGTGTTTATCTCGACTGTTGTTAAATTTGAAAACATACATGTACCTCATTTGCTTTCATTACTTTCAATATGTTGGAACTTGATTATATAATTTTAGTATGGTAGCTCTGCCAATGCATTTTTCTCAAATGTTTAGGTATGTATATATGTTCATGGCATTCAGAATGTTTTAACCAACAGGTATATTCAATGTATGAGAATGCCATAATCAACACACACGCACGAGCCCGCAGGCGCACACACAAGCGCACGCACGCGCACAACACAAGTTTTTACAAGAGGCATTGTAAATTTCTACTGGTTGGAAAGATAACTCCGATACATAGATAACACCGACACTTAAAAATATTATTGTTTTAAGTTGTTTTTCTTTCAAAGAGAAAGCACATGAATACTTAGTATGAATATATGAGCAGGACAGACTGTGATGATATTTTTTAATTCGGCAAACTTTTTGATGTGTGTCAAATTACCTCAACGTTTTGTTAAGAAAAACTGCCTCAATATGTTTTTACTATGAAGTTATTAGAATCGTCTTGACCACAGGCCACTGACTTGAGAAGTAATTTTGAAAAATGGTTAAAATATCAAAAAGATAGATAAGTAAATAAAATGTAAAAATAAATGATTAATGTTGACTTTCAGGCTATTTTATACTTTAAAATTTAAATGTTCACTTTATCTACTGTTGAAGGGCAAAAAGACCGTGTTTTGGATACCTTTATTATTCCTTACGTTCTTTAACAAGGACAAAACGTTAAAAAGTACCAGTTTCCATTTTCATAGATTCTTGTGTAGTGTTCTATAAAGTCTTTCAACTAAGCTTTGTTTAGGTGAGTCAATATTTCAAAAATATAATTAAGATATTGCAAAATAAATATGTGATTTCAACAGAAGAGATAAATTTGGTTGTTTACTGATAATATATATTGTGTTTTTTAGATGTTCTTTTTGGAGTTAAAATTAAACTTAACATTAAAAAAGTGGGCACTACCGAAAAAATAGATGCATCATACTATATTATATTATCACATTCTTTTAAAACGTTTTGAAAAGGAAAATCATTTATTTGATTTATGATTAATTTGTTCTCTGTGTTGGTCATTGACTACAGTATTACAAGGAGCTTCATAAACGCACATTTCTTTGAGTATCAAAATGTCAACAAAATGGAACAGGATGTACATCGCTTGTCATTTAATAGAATACACCATGATTAATGAGTAACACTTAGGAATCGGTAACAGGACCATCTCATTTTTATAAGATGTTATAATAGTCCATGTTGATTGGCTACAAGTCATGCTGTACGCTACTAAATACAAAATATGTCATAGTATAACAAAAGAAAAAATGCAGCATACCATATAATAATCACATTCTTTTAAGACTTTTTGAAAAGGGAAATTATTTATTTGATTTATTTCTCCCCTTGATGATCATCTTTGACTACAGTATTACAATGAGCTTCATAACCGCACTTAATTTGAGTATAAAAATGACAACAAAATGGAACAGGATGTACATCGCTTATCATTTAATAAAGAAAGTATTATTGAATACAAAACTCCATGATTAATGGGTAACACTTGGGAGTCGGTAACAGGGACATCTCATATTAATTAGATGCTATAGGAGTCTATGTTGATTGGCTACAAGTCATGCTGCAGACAGAGCCGTAATTCCGGCATATTTTTGTTTAATCAATTAATGACCACGCGTATCAATTTACTTTTATATGTCATCAAGCGGGTTGGTTACAAAGTTTAAAGACGTTCTAAAAGTGCAATGGTCTCGTAATACCAACTGAAATAACAGGCAGACGCTAAATAACTGCAAATAACCATCGTTTATGGAAAAATAAGCAGCATATACATGTATTGTTTTATTTTATTAAACTGTCAATTGCATTGCACTCGATATACATGCATTAATCTTTGACAAAGTTTCCGTCAAGTTCGGGAGATGTATGCAGTAAGATGTGTTGAGTAAAATGATTAAAACAAGCGTGGTAAACTACGGTTTTGTAATTTCTACATGTCCTACGAGTTGAAAGATCAAAATTACATAGATCCATGTTTTCTTTCCTTTCTTTTTGTACAACAGTATTGACGTAATGATTGTTGTATGTTTAATATGTTGTGCACTTATTTTAGCAAAGTCTAACCTCTTTCTAAAAGATAAAAACATAATTCAGAATAAATATCTAAAATTAAGTGGACAATAGATGCCATTTAAATTCCGAATAATACAATACAAAACAACAGCTGCCTGTAGGACAGCTTACTCGACTATTATCAGTGCTTGATAGTAAAAGAAAAGCCTAGATAATGCAAAGTTGTCAAAAAGGGTCACAGTTCTGTTAGAACTATAGACCTTAAAACGTGACCTCTTATTATGCTCTCAAATAAGTTTGTGAAGTTTCAATCGATTCCCTTCAGTAGTTTTAAGATACCGATTAACTTGCACGCAAAAAAATACCAAAGTGTGACGCCGACGCCTGGATGAGTACATTTACTCTCTCTATTCTTCGAATAGTGTTTTCGAGTCACTTCACATCCGTGTTTACATGAGTTAACAATGCTATAAAATATACGGTAAAAGAATGAGAAAGATTAAAAAATCAACAATTGGGCTCGAATCCCAGACCTAGCTCTCTCATAATAGGCATTCAACTAACCAACTATGTTGTTACATGTGTAATATGACGGTATGCTAAAAGCTTTTGTTACTTTTAAACATTAGTTATGATATTCAATGTTAATACTAGCTAGTACATTACCGGAGTGGGGATCGAATATTTTAACGAGTGCTATATTGTATTCATATAATTGAGAGGTTCGTTAAATTCAAACTATAACGAGAAACTAGCTTAATAAAATGACGCATGCGCATAGCTTAAGTATAATGAATTAAAAATCAACGCTATGTATTAATTTGTTTACATCTATTTACGATATATTCACAGCAAATAAGAGTTGTGCTCATGTTCAAGACAGCCATGGCGTTCCATATGCCACACTGAAGCTGTGAATTGATGGTCAAAAGTTTTTTAATATACCAGGATAATGATTTATAGTATAATTAAAATGAATGTATGCTATATTTCTGAATAAATCATGTTCCTAATATATACTTAGATGAATAATTACACAGAATTATTCCTGGTCACATTTGCCTCTATGCTAGGCGTAGAATTTTCGTCATTCTACATCATAGTTGTATATTGAAATGGAATACGAGCGTATAAAGGAAAAGAAAACTGTGATCATCAAGTTCTGTCTGCAAAATATTCGTAAACAATGAAGCACAGTGACCTTTATTTTCGTTTTATTTCAAGTCACGCTTACTGTCATAACAATGTCCTTTGACGCTAATTGATAAACAATAGAAAACAGTAATGAACTTAAAGATAAACGGATTTTAACGGATTTACTGATTTGTCTATTAGAAAAATTGGGAACCAGGCATGACTACAACACGAGCTAGAGGATTATTTGTTTACAAATAGTAGAAAATAAATCTGTCCATTAAACACCATTGGTTAATCACTTAGTGACTGGTTCGATAAGGTTAATATAGGAAGAGTCAATGTCTGCAAGGTCTGTTAATACAATGGATAATTACGTTGAAATGTATTTAGTATCAGCCATAACAAATCACAAAAGAACTATTATCATATGGATGTTCATGGCAAGTGTTAGATACATGAAAACGATTTATATTATGTATAGTTAAATAATATGTTTATTATAGGGGCATGCGTTATAAATACAAAAATAACATATTTTCAAAATAGAATAAACCAACACACGGCCCCATGGGCCTATAAGTCACCTTAAAAGATAGTATAAATTAAGCACATGTGATCAAGTGTCAGCTGAACACATTAAGTATATGATGAAAAATTTAAATAATTATATATCTAACATATATTACGTGACCTTAAGTTGGATGTTTCTTTTTTATGAGAATGACTCTCTAGACATTTAGTTTTAGTGGTCTGCACGTTTTATGTTTATCTTGCATGTGCATGCTGCTCAAGTGACAGACAATTCAAAATATCTCTTAAGCCTCATGCAACATGTTTGTGTTTTATAACGTGCCTGTGTCACTTAACTAATTATCAGTTTAACATTTGAAAATGTGACCAAAAACACAACATTATATGTACATTTTCTTTCACATAACACGGAAGCTTTTTAAATAGATTGAAAGACACTGCAAGCCCGGTGGTAATTGAACTGAACTGCTAGTAATAGTAATAAAATGGTAGGTGATATGACAATTAAATAATAAATATACCTAATCTGTCGTTATTTGAGAGGCTTTTTACTAGAAAAGGCAAATTAAACATATTCTCTTGCTTCATATTCAAGGTTTGTCAAGCGTTCGCCGAACCTTTTTGCTAAGCTGAAAGTTTCCTGATATATTACGCTTTTTTATCAAAGGGTCTGGCGCTTAGCTCAAAAAGGGGATGTATGAAACTTTCTAAGTCTATGGTCGCCTGTTTTCGATCTTCGGAGAGGTAACTTATAATAATTAATAGATAATACATGAAATTTTAATAGTATAAAAAAAATAACACTTTGTCTCACACTGTTGATACGAAGCGTGTGGAATGTGGGATCAGTGGCATGTTGGCTCTACGGTATTAGAAAGATAATTACCAATGGTAATACTATCCTTTTTATATTCGATTGGATACTTGTCTACCGAAGACTTATGTATATGCAGACAAAAACAGAATTATTCATCGACCAGTTGATTTACAAAAAAGTAACGTCGAATAAAACGGTGTTTGTGATTAGCATGTTGATCGATTAGATATTGGAGATCTTATCTTAATACTTTTGAGATGCAGAATGAAAGCTTAGGATTTAGCTTAAAACTCTTATTGTGTGTTGACGTCAACATATGGATGACTTCCCTGCATGGGTTTAATATGCATAAGAACTGCTTTTATTTCTATTTCTCTAAAACTTTTTATTTTGGTGTCCTGTTGTAGTTTCCAAAAAGTTCCTCATTTGCCAAATAAGTGAACCATCGTTTGCTTTTGATGTTTTTGTAAATATATCTGACATCTTCTAAAAACCATTATTTAAACATTATAAACTCATGTTTGTTCTTACAAAAAAAGAGAAAATATTCTACCTTTCTGAGAATATTAACAATGTGCATTTATGAAGAAAACATAAGTTTCGAAGAAAGCATAAATATCTACCCTTTTATACGTTGGGTTTGTCAAAAAAAAGATATTGTAATAACAATAAAGCAGTTACGCAGTAAAGGAAAATGTAATTCAGTCAAATGCCATTGTCGTTAGTCTGTACATTGTAGAATGAAAACAAATATAAATTCAGATGAAAAATAATGAGATATCATGTCTTATAAATATACTTAATATAGATCAAAGTCATGAAAATTGACCTCTTTCCGAGACATGTTTTTCATCGGTATTTGATCTATTAATTCCTTAATGAAAAAAGTTGTAATGTGTTTGTAATACAGTTTTAAGCTCCCTCAAAAGTAAACGAGTAACAAATGTCTATTGTTTTGTGTGTATGCATTAATACTGGTTTGTTTAATGGATTTATCTTGATTTGAAGTGAGATATATTTTATTTCTAAATGCTACGCAGCTGACTGGCCATGTAAAACAAGTTCTTGAAACGCAACTTATATTACTTATTTTTAAGTCTGCTGTCTTAAACTTACCAGAATTGATGGCATATGAGGAAACATGATCTGGTCTCGAGTGGGCGCAAAACAACACAGACACTGTTATCGTTGCCGAACAACGTGCGTGCGCGCGTGTGTGTGTGTGTGTGTGTGTGTGTGTGTGTGTGTGTGTGTGTGTGTGTGTGTGTGTGTGTGTGTGTGTGTGTGTGTGTGTGTGTGTGTGTGTTTTATTTTAATTATTTTATTTATTTTTTATTTTTATTATTTTTTTTTTTTGGGGGGGGGGGGTATTTTTTTTATTGTGAGTGTGTACTTCTCATGTCAACCTTCCACTGAATTTATCGGTTACGTTCAATTAGTAAGAAATAAAAGCACCTCTTATATTTAAGGCAGTTTAAATATCTCATGGTCAATGGCCATGATAATACTCTTTTTTACTCCGCACCCACAGGCGCGGAGCTATTTGTGTTCACTATTTTTTGTCCATGGACCCGATTTTTATAAATTAAAACTCTACGAAATCCCAGTAAATCAGTTAAGAACAGCTCTTTATTTATAACCAATGTCAAGTAGCTTTTATATCTTTGACTCGCATGAACATGGTGTTAGTGAATTTCCTCATACCCTATGATACCTGTCTAAACTTCAGGTAAGAGTCTTCCATTGATAAATAATGTTTCAATATATCAACATGCCATGCAAATTTATTCATGATTTTAAATGTACCATTATTTTTGTTAACGCGTATGACAACAAAAAAATCCTGAAATTGGTTTTTTGAAATACATCCCAAATTTTTCATTCCAGTGTGTGTCCTACTTCCAGTATGTATCAGAGACTGTATATTAAGTCCAAGGTATCAAAAGAAACCATTTTTCTTAATTTGATAGAAGAAAATGCATGTTATATTACAATATTAGTCTGTTTTGTTACTATTTTTATAAACTGTTTGTATATTTCTTACAATTTTAATAATAAAAAGACAGAGTTTGTTCATTTTGGCTACTGTCCTGTTTGTATGTTCAAAAGAAAATACATTTAATATTTTTATTTTTAGCAAGCCTTCCAAAATTCATGATGAACAATGTCTTTCGTTCGCCCATTCATCTATGCTATACATGTACAATTCTGATAAAATCCAATTAACCGTTGAAAAGTTAAAAGAATATCTGGTCATCAGATGTCTAATAGTTCATCGTCACTTGCTGCATTTCTTCCTTCGACTCCATTTGATGCTTTGCATCAATGTCTTTCTTGTTATAACATATTGTACCCTTTGCGGCGAAACAAATAACGGATATTTTGAAAAATAAAGCCGGTTTGGCTTATTTACATGTAGATTTTAATATTTCTTACAATGACTAGTTGTTGATATTTGTAGAAAATGAGTAGCTGTATAGGTGAAAAAGAAAATGTACATGTTTTGATTTTTTATCTCATTTTATATTTATTAACTGTTGTGACACAAACAGAACAATGTTGCACTACTGTCATGTCACATTACATTTACAAGTGTTGTAAAATAGAGTGAAATAAGAATCCCTAAAGAAAGCCCAACGCGGCAAAATTGAAAATGTTGCAGGCTCGGTTTGATTGAGCCTGTTCGTGGACGGTACTGTCAAGTGCAAACTACCGTCCACGCCCCCTAGCACCGGCTTAAGCAGAATTCAACATTTAACATGACCTGGTAAAATTTAGAATTTTGAAACATCCGCAGATGTGTTCATATGGCGGTTATCATGGAACCTTCAATGTGACACATTAGAGAAATTCCATGAAAAGCGGCATATGGTCCCCAGGTAAAATGTCTTATTTGTATTGGAATTGCTTTCCTTACCAGGAAGGCATCAGTGAATTTATTTTTTTTTAATTTAATATATGGCCCCTCTCTCATAGACAGTGCATACGATAAGTATAAATATGCAAATTTAAATTGATTTACAGAACATCCGGAATAATGCACACTAGTTCTTAATCTAAATGCGCAGGAATGGTTTGGTAAGGTATCTGTTACAGTACATAATGAGCGCTTTTTTGCGCGGAGCTTCTCAATTGCTGCATTGCAGCAACGTTTGTACTTGTAATATATAAAGCTATAATATAGCTCTACTTGACAAAATAAGTATCATGTCACTTTTTTACTGAACTATATGTTCTGTACACAATTATACAAGATTTATTGTTTCTGCGGCATAAGTTTTGCTTACATTATTTAAAAGACACAGGTGTTCATTCCATTCGTAACTATGATGAATATCCCATAAAGTTTCTCGTATAATCTATATGGCTGATAAAGGATAATTATATTTTTATCTCAAAAAATAATAATTTAAAATTAATACAAGAAAAGCATTGATGCAAAGCATCAAAGGTGACGCCAAAAAATTTGATCAAGTTTTGCACCTAAATACTTAACAGAAGATGTGTACTTTATAGCAGTACCATTACATGTGACATGGAGGCTAGGCCCAGTTTAAGCTGAAACTTAAACCAAAAGGAATAGACCGTTAAATCACTTATAAGACTCATGCCATAAGAGAGTATTTCTTCAGATTTATTTTACCAGATACAAGGATACATGAGTCATCAGCATATTGCTTAGGGTTGCAGACATGTCATTGACATATATTAGCCATAAAAGAGGACCTAAAATGAACCTCAGGTGAACACCATTGGTACTCGGAGCAGTAGTAGAATGAGTACAAGCCACATCCACCAGCTGCTGTTTATCAGAAATGAGACTTGAACCATGTAAGAATGTCATTACCCATGGCAGATGGAAGAAGAAGAAGAACTTCTTCATGTGCAGTATAGTGTGATCAACTGTATCAAGTGCATTTTGTAGATCTAAAGTATCATGCATACAATACTGCCTTTGTCCATTTCAAATTTAATACAATCTGTTAAATGAATCAAACATGTGTCAGTAGAAAAACCACTTCTAAACCCTGACTGAAACTGCCTGACCATGACTCGAACCCATAACTGTCAGAAGACCAACTGAGCTATCTGGCCGGCTACACATTTTCTCTTTAATAATGAAACAGTTCTAAACCTAAACATACTTCCCCACTATATAGATTTGTGTCCTTGAATTTCTGATGTTTACAGAGCATAGTGAATTAAACTCAGGGCTATATGCAGTCACAGGATGAGAAAAACTTTCAGCTTGACCAGAACTTAAACCTGTGACCCACATAATAATGTACCGAGGCTGTAGCGATAGAGCTATCTGGCCACTTACACATTTTCTCCCCTAAATAGTGAACAGTTCTAAACCATGACGGATACTTTTAGATTTTTTAAATTAACAGGTAGATTAATTCTTAATAAAACAAATAAGAAAAAAACTTACATACTCATAGTCTTAATCAAAATAACAATTTATATATTGTATAATTATTTTTACTAAAAAGGGCTTAGATTGCCAGTATTTATAACAGGTCAATTTGAAAGTGAACATAACTGTACTAATACATGTACATTATCTATTTTTTGTACGGATAAAAAACTAACCTTTTTTCTATGTTAAGAAATTTTATGAAGGCTGATTTGTATTTTGATAAGGGGCACCGGGCGAAAACATGAAAATTCAACAAATTAAGCACTTTGTGATAGATTGTTTTTTCATGTTTTCATCTGGCGCCCGGGTATTTTTTGTCATTTGTTGTTTTTCATGTGGCACAAATCACCCACTATTTAATTTAGTGCACAAATTTTTTCAAGGGCAAGTATCAATCTACTCTATAAAAAGTCTGTTGTTGGGTTGACTTTGGAGATCTGGAGGTTAAGACGGTGTTCCTCCATTACAAATAGATAGACTGAAGCTGTCCTTTTCAAACTATGCACATGTTAAAACAATAGAATAACTATTGACAATATAATTTTTTTAGAATCAATACATTTATTATCATTTATAACTTGAAATGAAAGTCCTCCATCACTTTAATAATAATGTCATAACTGTAACTCCTTAAATACAGAAATATTATAAGTCTTATCATTTCCAAATACTAAGATATACATATATGCACATAACATTAACAATTCCCAGTTTCTATCAAATAAATTTGAAATCCAAACATTAAAATTTACATTTCTTCCTAATGGATTGAATTCAAAATCAAGTAGGAAAAAAACTATAATGTATAAACTCTATTATAGATACATGCACTATTATTAGCCAGCTAACACTGTGTATAAAGTATAAACAACTATAACCTGTAGACCAATCAATACATGTATTATCATTTTATATAAATTTAAATGCAAGTCTCATCCATCATAACTGTAAGTCTTTAAATACAGACATATTTTAAGTCACATTATATCCATATACTAAGATATACATATATGCATATAACATTAATAATTCCCAGTTTCTATTACAAATAAATATAACATCCTATTAGCATTGGTACTTGGATGGAATTCATAATCTTGTAGAAAGAAAACTATAATGTGTAGTATAAAAGTAAAAAAATATCTCAAATAGTCTATATCATACAATAATGATTGAGTTGTGTGAGTGTCTAAACATTAAATGCATATCTCTTACAGTAACAAATACTGTTCCATTAACTAACTGCATATACATTGTATATCAAGTGTTTAAAATTGATAACTTCAGGGTGATATCCTTTCTCTGTTTCAATATATGGACACGAGCACCTATATGCATAGCTTTAATTTTCTAACTTTCATTTTTACCAAAGGTTATTTTATTAACAATTTATATACATACACAAAGAAAATAATAATTAGTTTCACATAGTAATTAGAAGATTCCTGTAGCAGAATACCTGTAGGTATGTACTAACTGAACAAACTAGAAAAGTCCAGTATAAAGCCAGTTAAAAAATCTACCAGTATTCACTTCTCAGGGCCTCTATGCCTTTGATGACATTACAACTGGTAAATTTTATACTACAAAAATAGTAAGTAAAAATTAAGATAGACAGAAAATTGAGTTACTTCCACCTAAAATAGAGAAAACATGAAACCCAAAAGAACACCCTAAACAGCAAAATTATGAAATGTTGCAGGATCAGTTTTATTAAGCCATGCAAAGGAATGGTAAAGTATTCATAAAAAGTTAGATGGCCATGTGACAGCAGTAATTGCAGAAAATCGGATAGCTTTCAACATCCGGATACTGGTACACTTTGTAAAAACAATCATTCTGTGCAATGGATAAACGTAATATGGATAAAATCAATAGGATAATCGTTTATAACAGTTCCAATACCAATCTTAATACTCATTTACAGGTGAACGTTCTTCTTGTAGGAACATTTTGAAAATATATAAATGGATGAAAAAGAATACAGCATCAATGTAGACCACAACGATATTCGAAATTCGGGTTTTAGTATTGCCAATAAAGCTAAGGGACAAGCTGTTAGACTGGGCCTGCAATTTCGTGAAAATAATATCACAATGCACATGCTTTTTACATAATGTTATTAAATACAAATATAACAACATACTGGTTTACTTGATTTTTACGAATCAAAATAAAACTAATTAACACAACATGAATGAACTGCTAGTAATAACAGCTCCATAGGCCAAAATAAAAAGCATTCCATAAGAGACGAAGCCGCTCACCGGCGTCGCCAATGAAAGATAACTCTTACAGTTATAAATATTATGCATCTAAATAATAAATTAAAGATATTTACATATTTTTTTTCTTTCGGTCTATAAATTATCCATATAGTTTGGAAGCGCAGTAATTGTTTATATGTTCGCTTAAGCAATTTCTTTTCTGGAATAATGATTTATAACTTCATTTTTAGTTCGAATAATGGAGTTTTAACCTACATCCTTGAATTGTATATATAAGCTTTCAAGTGTATGAGTTAATCATGTTCAGAATAGTTTCTTCTCATATGCCATACCATTATTTACTGCTAAAATAACTACAGTTATAAGACATGATGTTTATTTGAAAACGCGGCAAGTTGATATAATTCTAAAAAGATATGTACAATAAGATATTATAGAATACTGATAACAAGATAAAACTCATTTTTCTATCACAATTTTGGCTCAATGGACTCAAAATACATAGCGGCACGGTAGTGTTTATCTATAATATTCTTCAATTTGAAAACGAACATCAGTAAAATATCCGAAGAATGCCCGAAACAGCAAAATTGAAAATGATGTAGGTTTTATAGATTGTTTGAGTCTGTTCTTGGAGGGCACCAGTTATTGCACGCCCCCAAGTACCTGCTAAAGCTGTATTCGATATGTACACATGACTTAAGTGACGTTCTAAATTAAGAAACATCAGGAGATGTGTTCATACAGTTGTAATCATTGACCTTCAATGCGATACATACGTGACATCCAACAGTTGTAATCATTGACCTTCAATGCGATACATAGGTGACATCCATGAAAAGAGGTGTCAGGTTCCCAGGTAAAGAATTTGTCGGCCCTTAACAAGAAAACAATTGGTTGAACTGATAAAATGGAAGCACTTGAAAAAAACAAGTAAGAATTATGCATTTTTGATATTAAATGTATAACTAATTGTTCAATTCATCATAAAACTGAACCACGTTCATCAATTCATTGCGTTTGAATTTGAAGTGCTTAATAATTTCCCTAAGCATAATATAATAAACTGAGATATGTTATTTCCTTCCTTTGATTTATTAACAACATTATTATTTGGTATGCAAATTCATTCCTTACTTGCTTTCATTACTTTTAATACCGGGTATGTCGGAACTTGATTTTAGTATGGTAAGTTTGCAAAAAAACTGCATAAATATGTTTTAATTTTACTAAACTACTAAAAACTAACTACACAACTAATTAACAAGAAACAGAACATAAAAAACTAAGAACACCAACAAAACACAGAAGATCAACATGGACATTGAAACTATGAACTTTCCAATACCAGAACCTATATCTCCATTAAATCCAAGTAAGAACAACAGCTCAGAAACCTTGTGTGAAGATGAATTTGGACAGTACAGTCACATCAATGAACATATAATTTCCATTGGATCCATTTATGGTATTTTTTCATGTAACTAAGAAGGACTTATAATAACAACATTTTCATTTTATACTTAATAACAACTTATTGGCAAAATTCCAAAATAATCTTGGCACACTTCCAGAACGAAACCAAATATAGTATTGTCACGTGACTTTTTAGCTCACCTGTCACAAAGTGACAGGGTGAGCTTTTGTTATCGCTTTTCGTCCGGCGTCCGTCCGTCGTCCGTCCGTCCGTCCGTCCGTAAACTTTTGCTTTAAATGACATCTCCTCATAAACCACTGAGCCAATTTCATCCAAACTTCACAGGAATGTTCCTTTGGTGGTCACCTTAAAAAGTTGTTCAAAGAATTTAATTCCATGCAAAACTCTGGTTGCCATAAGAGCTAGAGCTTAGATATTTGGCATGAAACATCTTCTAGTGAGTGTCTACCAAGTTTGTTCAAATAAAAGCCCCTGGGTCAAAATTGGCCCCGCCCCTGGGGGTCATTGATTTTCCCTATATGCATAAAGTAAAAACTTAACAAATCTTCTTTTAAAGAACCGTAAGAGCTAGAGCTTAGATATTTGGCATGAAACATCTTCTAATGAATGTCTACCAAGTTTGTTCAAATAAAAGCCCTGGGGTCAAAATTGGCCCCGACCCAGGGGGTCATTGATTTTCCCTAAAAGCATATAGTAAAAAATTAAAAAATCTTCTTTTCAATAACCCAAAGACCTAGAGCTAAGATATTAAACATGAAACATCTTCTAGTGAGTGTTTACCAAGTTTGTTCAAATTAAAGCCCTGGGGTCAAAATTGACCCCGGGCCGGGGGGTCATTGATTTTCCCTATATGCATGTAGTAAAAACTTAAAAAATCTTCTTTTAAAGAACCATAAGAGCTAGAGCTTAGATATTTGGCATGAAACATCTTCTAGTAAATGTCTACCAAGTTTGTTCAAATAAAAGCCCTGGGGTCAAAATTGACCCCGCCCCAGGGGGTCATAGATTTTCCCTATATGCATTTAGTAAAAACTTTAAAAAAATTCTTTTAAAGAACCCAAAGAGCTAGAGCTAAGATATTAAGCATGAAACATCTTCTAGTGAGTGTCTACCAAGTTTGTTCAAATTAAAGCCCTGGGGTCAAAATTGACCCTGCCCCAGGGGGTCATAGATTTTCCCTATATGCATATAGTAAAAACTTAAAAAATCTTCTTTTAAAGAACCCAAAGAGCTAGAGCTAAGATATTTAGCATTAAACATCTTCTAATGAGTGTCTACCAAGTTTGTTCAAATAAAAGCTCTGGGGTCAAAATTGGCCCCGCCTTAGGGGGTCATTGATTTTCCCTATATGCATATAGTAAAAACTTAAAAAATCTTCTTTTAAAGAACTCAAAGAGCTAGAGCTAAGATATTAAGCATGAAACATGTTCTAATGGGTTTCTACCAAATATGTTCAAATTAAAGCCCTGGGGTCAAAACTGACCCCGCCCGGGGGGGCGGGGGTCATTGATTTTCCTTATATGTGTATAGCAAAGACTTAAAAACCTTCTTTGGAAAAACCCAAATAGCAAGAGTTTAGATATTAAGCATAAAACATCTTTAAGTAAATATCTACAAAGTTTGTTAAAATAAACGCCCGGGGGTCAAAACTGGCCCTGCCCCAGGGGTGACATTGTTTTTAACTATATGTGTATAGTAAAAACTTTAAAAATCTTCTTTTAAAAAAGGCCAATGAGCTGGAACTTAGATGTTTAGCATGAAACATCTTCTTATGGGTGTCTACCAAGTCTGTTCAAATAAACAAATAAAAGCCCTTGGGTAAAAATTGGCCCGGGGTGGGGGGCCTATATACAGGTGAGCGACCTCAGGGCCATCATGGCCCTCTTGTTAGTTTACACATTTAGTATACTTCAGGGCCTAAATTTCAAAATATTTCTGTATTATCCTGATGAAGGTCATTATATGACCGAAACCGGTAGATAAATAAATTTACGTAAGCTCACTCTGGTGTTCCTGACGTGTTGTTCTTCATCCTTTCTTTGATTACTTAGTAAACTACTAATAAAGTTTCCTTTTAAAAGGAAAGGCTTGCACAGTTGTGCCTTCATCCCAACCCTTTAAAATTGTGTGTTTTTTTGTTTCAATTTATTATCACATTTTTTTTTAATTACGGTATTTGTATATCATAAAGGGTTTATTTAGTTGGAAAACCGAATATTTTTTGTCAAAACGATTTGAAATCTATTCTCTATTGTATAAAACTAGATAAATAAAGAAAATGATCAATCGTAAAAATACTAACTTGATACTGAAGGAAAACAAGTGTGCACATTTCATTTCCCCTTTTTCGCAGCGAAATCATTCCTTTGCTTTATAGACAAGTAAATGCACTTACGTGGTACCAATTAATAAGCATGTATCAACTATATGTTACACGATCACAAATAGACAAACTCCTCACAGCTGTTACGTCACGCTTTGCTACTTTAACTGTACAGACTAGGGGAAGTAACCGCTGCGATGAGTTTGGATCAGCACGTGATATGCATGGGCTATTTGTAGATTACCTCACCAAGAAGTTCAGTAGATCTAAATATAACTCGATCATGCGTGATTTGGTTAGCAGGACCACCCTTTGAAAACTGAATACTACTACTACAGCGTATAAAACTAATACAGACAAAAAACAATTATAAATTAAAAAGAAACTACCTTTTGCGTCTTGAAAAACAATTGAAACGGAACAACTTCGTTTATAATTTATTACGGTTTAAACCGATAAATCAAGTAAAAATAGAAATCCTATTTATATAAACAAACTGGGATTACCGAAGTAACTAAAATTGCTTAGATTTCCGTAATATTACTTCGTCTGATTCCGCAGTATGACGGAATCGCCCGAATTGTCACGATTGCAATCGGAACTACATCGGCTATTATCATTTATCCGAAGAGTGACGGAAAAGGCCGAAAAGTTGCGATTGGCACGATTGCGGCTGGTTTCCCGTTCAACCATGCACCAACAGATGTAAGCAGGAAACCACCTAACCGGAACAAGTTTTCCATATGAAATGGCTTGCAGCCGTGCTGCAAGCCAAAAAGTAAATCAAATCGTCTTGACCACGGGCCACTGACCTGAGAAGTATTTTTGTAAAATGGTTAAAATATCAACAAAAAAATAGATAAACAAAAAAATTGTAAAAATAAATGATCGATGTTTACTTTCAGTCTATTTTTTACTTTAAATCTAAATGTCAACTTTATGTACTGTTGAAGACCATGTTTTAGATACCTTATTTCGGACCTTCAAAGACAATGACAATACTTTAAAAAAAAATACATGTATCAGTTTCCCTTTCCATGGATTATTTTTAAAGTGTATCATAAAGTATTTAACTGAGACTTGTTAATTTAGGTGAGTCAATATTTTAAAAATATAATTAAGATATAGCAAAAACAATATTGTCGGAGTTATCTCTCCAAGCAGTAGACATAATTTTGTTTATATACTGATACTGTATATTGAGCTGTTTTATTTTATTTTTGGAGGTAAAATTAAACTTAGCATTAAAATTGTGGGTGATGCTGAATGCAAAATATGTCAAACTATAATAAAAGAAAAAGTGCAGAAACCCATATAATAATCACATTTTTAAAAAACGTTTTGAAAAGGGAAATGATTTATTTGATTTATGACTTATTTGTGTCCTTTGTTCATCATCTTTGACTACAGTATTACAATGAGATTCATAAATGCACTTTAGTTTGCGTATTAAAATGTCAACAAAGTGGAACAGGATGCACACCAGTCTTTTTGTCTTTTTATAATAAAAGTATTATTGGATACAAAACGCCATGATTGGTGGATAACACTTGGGAAACGATAATACAGGAACATCTCAAATTAATTAGATGCTTTAAGAGTCCATGTTGATTGGCTACAAGTCATTTTGGCAGACAGAGCCGTAATTCCGGCATATTTTTGTTTAATCAATTAATGATCACGCGTATCAATTTACTTTAATATGTCATCATGCGGGTAGGTTACAAAGTTGAAAGAGAATATAAAAGTGCAAAGGTCTCGTAATACCAAATGACGTAACAGGCAGACGCTTTATAACTGCAAATTACCAACGTTTATGGAAAAATTAGCAGCATATACACGTATTGTTTGATTTTATTAAACGGTCAATTGCATTGCACATGATATCCATGCATGTATTAATCTTGTACAAATTTTCCGTCAAGTTCGGGAGATGTACGCAGTAAGATGCTTTGAATAAAATAATTATAACAAGCGTAGTAAACTAAGGTTTTGTAATTTCTACATGTTCTACGAGCTGTATGGTCGAAATATCATAGATCTATGTTTTTTTTCTTTCTTTTTTCTTCAATATTATTGAAGTTGTGATTGTTTTATGTTTAATATGTTTTGCACTTATATTGGCAAAGTCCTCTTTCTAAAAAATAAAAACACCATTCACATTAAATATCTAAAATTAAGTGGACTTAATCAAAAGATGCCATTTAAATTCCGAAAAATGCAATTCAAAACAAGAGCTTCCGGAAGAACAGCTTGCTCGACTATTCTCAGCGCTTGTTAGTAAAAGAAAAGCCTAGATAATGCAAAATTGCCAGTTCTGTTAACAATTCATTCTAGAGCTATAGACGACTTTAAAACGTGATCTCTTATCATGCTCTCAAATAAGTGAGAAGTTTCAATACATTCCCTTCAATAGTTCTAAGATACCAACTTGCACGCCAAAATAATACCAAAGTGTGACGCCGACGCCTGGATGAGTACACATACTCTCTCTCACTATTCTTCGAATAGTGTTTTCGAGTTGCTCCACACCCGTCTTTACGTGGGTTTACAAGCGGGGAAAATAAGAAAGATTGAAAAATCAACAATTGGGCTCGAACCGCAGACCTAACTCTCTCATAATATGCATTCACATTACCAACTTATTGTTACATATTTTATGACGGTATGCTTTACAAGCGGGGAAAAATAAGAAAGATTGAAAAATCAACAATTGGGCTCGAACCGCAGACCTAACTCTCTCATAATATGCATTCACCTTACCAACTTATTGTTACATATTTGATGACGGTATGCTTTAAGCTATTGTTACTTTTTTAAACATAAGCTATAATATTAAATGTTAATTCTAGTACACGGACAGAACCGGAGTGGGGATCGAATATTTTAACGTGTGCATGATAATTGACAGATTCGTTAAATTCAAACTATGTCGACGAACTAGCTTAATAAAATGACACATGCGCATAGCTTACGTATAATGAATAGAAAATCAACACTATGTATTTATTTGTTTACTCCTATTTACGATAGTCACAGCAAATAAGAGGTGTGCTCATGTTCAAGGCAGCCATGGCGTTCGATATGCCGCACTGAAGCTGTGAATTGATTGTCATTTTTTAATATATTAGTATAATGATTCAAAGTATAATTAAAATGAATGTATGCTATAATTGTGAATAAATCAAGCTCCTAAATACATACTAAGATAAATAATTACACAGAATTATTCCTGGTCACATTTGCCTCTATGTTAGGCGTAGAATTTTCGTCATTCTACATCATAGTTGTATATTGAAATGGAATACGAGCGTATAAAGGAAAAGAAAAATGTGACCATCTTGCAAGTTCTGTCTGCAAAGTATTCGTAAACAATAAAGCACAATGATCTTTAATTATTTTTGTTATGTTTTAAGACACGCTTTCACTGAAATGGTCGTCATACATTAGTGATAAAAAAGAAGATAAAAACAGTAATGAACTTAAAGATAAACGGATATAACGGATTTACTGATTTGTGCATTAGAAAAATTGGAAACCAGGCATGACTAAAACACGAGATAGTGGATTATTTGTTAACAAATAGTAGAAAAAAATCTGTTTATTGAGCTATTGGTTAATCAGTTAGTGACTGGTTCGATAAGATTAATCTAGGAGTCAATGCCTTCAAGTGAATCAGTCTATAAAGCAAGGTCTGCAATACAATGGATAATTACGTTGAAATGTATTTAGTATTAGCCATAACAAACCATGAAAGAACTTTAATTATATGGATGTTATTGGCAAGTGTGAGATACATGATCTATTATATATATGTTTATATAACAAATAATAAAATGTTCTAGTACAAAATATTATTTTTACAATGAATTCATCATAGAGTGGTTCTTTCTTAGACGTTTAGAAGTACACCATTATTTTATTTTTTCAATCAAATTATATCCAAGAATATCCAAATGATACATTTAATCTATATTGTTTTTATCAATATTTGACAGAAAAAATATAGAAAAGTGCCCATTTATAGTAGACATATTTAATATTAGTCATTGTAAAAAATAACAATCAACTGATTAAAGGCCAATTGTGTCTCAGAAATGTTGACTGATTAAAGGCCAATTGTGCCTTAGAAATGCTTTTATTTTTATTTCTTAAAAGCTTTTTAATTTTTGTGTACTTTTATGGTATCAAAAAGTACTTATTGACCAATTACCGGAATCATCGTTTTCATCTGTTGCTTTTTGGCAATAAATACAATTATAGTGAATAAGTATTTTGTATGAAAGTCAAAATACCAGCTACTTTGTTTTCTACTTGTATGGCAAATAATTGCTATTATATCGCTACTTTTTCAGGTAACAAGCAACTAACATTTCCCCTAAAACCATTATTTAAACATTTTAGAATTTATGTTTGCCCTTTCTGAAGATATACACATTTTTTTTTTGCTGAGAAAATGTCCTAAAAAAAAGTAATGTTTTGCTTTAAAAATAAATTTTTTTCCTTTTAAAAATCAATGTCTTAAGGCATTAGGGTCTTTTTTTCAACCTTTTTCAATATACACTTATCTTAAAATAAAAAACAATACCCAACGCAAAGTTTAATAAACTTGTGCACAAAAAACGGAGGGTTTCAATATATAAAAAAACCCAACAAAAAATTTTAGTTTTAAAAATTGTATAAAAATTTTTGACAATTATTTTTATAGGGCTTTAAAAACATTGTTTGCAACATATTTTAAAAGAACACATTAATATATGGTTATATAACATGTCAAAAACTTATATAACTAACACACATACTTATTACAAACAACTTCGAACTTTTTCCCTTTTTAAATTTTTAACTTTTTGCTAAAATTTTGAGTCCAGAACAGTAAATTTTCCCAATTTTTTGGGAAAAATTTATAACTGTATAGGGTTTTTCCGGGGCAAAAATGAATTCTATCTGAACATATGACCGGCTTGGTGTTTTTTCTAGCAGTGTTTTTCTAGCTCTTTTTCAATTGAGGTAAAAGGAGTTTTTTTTGGAACTTTTTTAAATTTTAAATTTTTCTGATAGAATTTTTCTTAATTTATAAAACCAAAAAAGACCTTTTTTTTAATATAAAGTATCTGGCTTTTTGAAAAAAATTGTCAGCTAATCCTTCCCACTTTATAATTTTAACCCATAAAGGTCTTTCGGTTGTTTTCTAGCACAGCGTCTGTTTTGATACACGAAAGACACGTCGTCTGCAAAAATTTTTTATTAGATTCGGGTAAGAATTTTCAAGGGGTCCTGAAATGAAAAAGAGACTCACAGGGAAAATAAAGAATGTTTAAAGGGATGTAGACACAAAATTTAGTCACCCGAGTTATGTCGTGCAAATCCAACTTCGGGATGTTAGCCCCGGGAAATCTGCTTTTCACTCTAACTAACATCTGTTGTGTATATGGTTTCGGGTGTCTTACAGGGATAAAAAAAACCCCCCCCTGGCTAAGTTGCGAATTTTAAAAATTTTTATATAACAAAACCTAAAAACATACATTTATACATAATTATAATACATGTTAATTAAAAATTCATAAGATACAACAATACAACAATGAGCGTAAAAAAAAATTTATTTCAAGAAAGGGAGAAAAGAAAAAACCTAACCACTGGTTTCCAATTAAGAATTAAATAATTTAATGATAATAATTTTTAAAAAATTTTTTTTAAATAAACAAAAATTTAAGTAGAATCAGAATATCATCCCGAGAAAAAAGACAATATTGATATAGTTTGGGGGTTTTTGGGAAAAAAGAAATTAAATCCATTTTAAAACGTTCAACACGATATTGGGCATACCCAAACAATTCACAAAAATTTCACCAATCGTACAAAAATCGGGAATCTCCCAAGTTGCAGATGTTTTCCCATTTAAAATTTCACGAGATACAACAAGTTTAATTTTCTCGATGATCCTGGTTTTCCCCAATAAGTTACGTTACGGGTAACCCTACAAACTGCAAACTGCCTTTCGGGAAAAACCCACAATTACGCAGCCGACATTAAAACATTTTTCCTGTGTCCAATTTACAAGCATGCACGGAAAAAAGACACTTAAATAACAAATAAAATCCTACATTTTAAAATTACTCATACGGTGTTTTTAATTCCCTTTCTCTAGCCATATAAACGATTAGGAAACAAAAACAAATATCGCTTTTACTACGGCACTTCATTTAAAATTTTTGGCCAATTTCGATTCCCAATCTAATGATCTTGGCAAAGGGAAACCTGTAAACATACGTTGAACTTCCTTTCCCTTCCCAAACTTCAGGAAAACCCCACTAGTACACCAGCCATTACATGTAGCAGTATTTTTTTTTTGTATTTAATCGGGGTTATGAAAGCCCTTTTCATATTAACATTTCCCAAAAAATACATTTTTCATTTTTCAAAAATCCCTTAAAAAATTATGAAAAAAAAAACATTCAGCAAAAACACTGTAGGGCAAAACGTTTTTTTTTTGTTTTTCTTTTTTTTTTTAAATTAAAAAATAAATTCACTTTTTATATTTTTATTTAGAAATTCAGCAATATCAATTTCTAGCTTAAAAATTCAAAATTGCCCTTATAACGGGGTTTCGCTATCGGAATATTTTTTTACAAATTTTTGGGGTGTGAAGTATTTTCAAAAAACAAGGGGGAAAAACTCTTTCATTTCCCCATGGGTTTTTACTTGTTTACTAGTTTTTTTTTTATCAAAAAAAATAATGTGTTTGGGGTAAAACAAGCTTATCACATTACTAAATTTTGAATTCAGAAAAATGATTTCCTTTGAAAAAAGTTTATTTTTTTTGTCTTTTTTTGACTCGTAATTTTTTGACATGATCAAATTTTTTTAACATGGTCAAAAATCATTCAACATAAAAAATTTCATCACTACATTTTAGCTGCCAGTCTCAAAAGCCCCTCAGTCACACCTGGCCGTACCAGGGTAGCATTAATTTTACCGGAAGAGAAAAATTGTTTGGGGGAAACCCAAAACCGGGCAACCACCAAACCTGGATGGGCCCCAAAAATTCCTTTTTCCTTTTCATTGGGGTTTTTGATCTTTAATACCTGACCCATATACCACTATAATCATTTTCAGAGTAAACAAAAAATATCCAAAAAAGGGGCATTTTAAATGAATTTAAAAACATCATTACCCATCTTCAGGGAAAATGGGACTGTATTAGACAATTTTGTAATTTTAACCCCTTGACAGCCTCAACACTTATGTCAATTTAAGTTCAATAACAGAAATAAACAAACTAGTTGTTTTAGGAAAAACCTGCTTTTCTGTGTCAAATTTTTAGGGTTTTATTTTTAAAATTTTAAATCTTTAGGGAAAAAATTTTTAAAAAAGTGTTTTGGTTGATTGTCCCCGACCAGTATACAATATTGCTCGCCCGACGGCGAGTAAAAATTTCCGCATGCCCGAAAATTTCAATATAAGTGGTTGTTTAACCTGGCACTTTTCGGAAAAAGAAAAAAATCAAAAAAAAACATAACACAAAACTAACCAAAAAACAAACAACATCTATATCTGTTGTGCCTTGGGTTTTTTTGATGAAAAAAAAACCCTACTTTCTATTATCCCAATTTTGATTCTTCACATGCACATTTATTGGCTTTTTTAATGATTGGCTTAAACTGCATGATTCATGGGGGATTTCTTTTGTCCCACCTTTTTGTATTTGGGTTTTTACAAAAGTGTTTTGTGTTTTGGAAATTTCCCTGCGATCCCAAAAGTTTGTTTGACAAGTATTTGTAAATTTTTTTGTTTCCATGCCTTTTATGAAGGGGGGACAAAGTACATTTTTAAAAAATTTCACTAGACCGGTTTGGGGATCAAAGGGGAAACCTTAACAATTTTCTAAATGGGGTTTCTATTTGAATGTTTTTTTGGCTAAAAATTTCCCTTTTTCCCTAAAAACCCGGAGCGCTCCCTTGAAAACCTTTAAAATTTTTTCAGGGGCCATTTTATACTTTTTTAAAAATACAAGCAAATGGGTTTTAAAAACCCTGAAATTTTCCAAAAATTTTGTCAGTTTGGATTTGAATACTTTTTTAAAAAAACCTCTAAACTTTACAAAAAAACAAAAATTAAAAAAAAATATGAAAACTGACTTGTATTGGAGTTCCCCTTTGTTTCTTTTATTTACCTTAAATTGAAGGGGGAAAAGAATCAAAATTTTTGATAATTCATTCGGTGCTAATAAATTAGATTGGGGCAAGTAACTTTCTAAAATGTCAATGCTAATTTTTGAAGGGACTGGGTTAGTTCATGTAATTGGGGGTTGCTTAAAACTATTGAATTGGCGCCAAAAACTGCAGAAACTTAAAAGGGTCTGGGACAAATCCACCTGTTTGCTTGTTTTAAAATGATTGGAAAAACATGGACAAGTCTATTTTTCGGTAGCCTATTCCTAATATAATTTTCCCAATTTCCCTATTTTATACACCATTGTAATTTTGTCAACATTTTTGAAATAATCCCCAAAAGAATGACTACCGGTCCATCTTTCCTTGCCAGGAAGTTGATGATACCAGACCCCCCAAGATTTAGAGTGCCACCTGGGTGGGCAAGATGAAAAACACCAGGTGAAGCAACTCCAAATACCCCCCTTCATCATCCAAATGATTCCAAAACAACGTTAACCCTTTGGTTTAATTGATGTATCTGAACCCTATGCTGATTACTAGGATGCAGAGGAATAACTTCGGTATTAGAAGATTCTGGAACAGAGGTATGGTTTAGAGAAACTGCTGGATGGGAAGTGTCAGAAAGAAAAGGACAGCACAGTCTTGCCATTGATTTGGACAAAGGACATTGTGCCTTGTTTTAGAATATTAATGTTGAAAGGGTGGTCAAGTTGACCCTGGATGGTTCGCAATATATCAGAACCCATAACTTTAAATACAAACAGGTTCAACATTAAGAATTTTGAGTTGGAAGGTAACTTTGATGGTATAGTTTTTGCTGAATCAAATGGTATGCCTTCTTAAAAATGAAAATTCCAAGGATTGATATCGTTTTGCAGAAAAGGGGACCAAAGAAGCTGGGTCTGAAAAGTCTTTTGCTTATTGCATTACTGATACAAGTAGTTGTTTTGGGCAGAATCTGTGGTGAAAAAACAAGCCATCGTAATGCAGTCGCATTATTGTGAAGTCAGAAGAAAGTTTAGATTCAGGAAAACTAGATAGTGATTGGAATCAGAAATTGCAGAGAAGGAATTTGATGTTTAAGTTTAGGTTTGTTTCGAAGTATTCAAAACTATGGGATTCCGGTGATGATGATTGATGGTTTGCATTTTGATGTGAGGAGGGAGGAGGAAGAATCTGAATTCTGATGTAAAATGAATTAAAAATGACGGCTAATAAATGCAAGGGTCCAAGATCTTTTTGAGAAGCCAACAGAAAAAGGGACCTCTGTGGTTGGATTATTTCCACAATTTGTACATGGAAAGAGATTAAGAGTCCAGTGGTTTGAGTTGAAATTGATGGATGAAGATGATGTTTGAAGACCAGTTTGGCAATGAATGAGGAAGAGAAAACAAATATTCTCAAGCTTTATGGATTAGAAGGGGTGGAACCAGTTTCTCCAGTTTCACCAAAATCAGCATCACCGTCTGAGTCAGGAAAACCAATTTTTTTAAAAAAAAGAAGAAAAAAGGGATTTTTTGATGTACAAAAGAGATTTTGTATGAACCCATAAACCCACCCCCTTTTTTCTATTAAAAGAATAAATTTAAATGAATCAAAAACCAAAGTGCGGGGAAAATTTGGAAACATTTTTGAAAAATTTGGGAGACCGAAAAAGGTGAAAATATCACTGATGGTAAAATGGATGCTAAAATTTAAATTTTTAAAACCCAAAATATTTGTATGATTTATGAACAGATAGAATTGGGACAAGATCTAAAGTCTTACCCTCGGGAAAGCGCCCGGGGAAAAACTGATGAAAGACTTTTGATGGGGGCCCGATTCAGCTGGTAAAAATTCTAAAGTAAAAAAATACAGAAAAAAATGTAATAAAACCCCTGGACTCTAGTTTTTCCTTTCATTCGTTTTTTCCCCTCCTCTGTTCGTATAAAGCCGGGGAAAAAAAAGGGAAAAAATTTAGAATTGTAAAAATTTTCAAAGGGAGGCGGAGGGTTTTCTTATTCCTCCATTAGGGGAAAGGGGGAATGAAATTTTTTCCTAAAAAATCCCCCAGGTCAAACAAAAATCTCAGAAAAATTTTTCTGCTGATATAAAAGAAAGGGGGCAGAAAAAAAAGGTTGACATTTGAAAAATAAATTTCTCAGAGAATGTTTCATTTTCTTTTGGTTGGTGTATAAAAATTTGAAATACTTAAAGAAACTGGGAGAAAAGCGGTTTAGAAACAATGAATCTCCTGGCATAAAAATGTAAAAAGTTTTTTAAAAGGACATGAAAAAACTAAGGTTTTTGGGTTAAACTTGGACAGAAAAAAGAAAAGAAAGCTTTTTGAAATGAAAGTGTACCCCCAGCCCAAACATTTTTTAAAAATTTGTACTTTTCGGTTTCTAAAGTTCTTTTTTTTCCCGAGATCTATTTTTCTAGTTAAGGAGGAGATGCACAAAAAATTACAGGAAAGGGGAATGTATCAGGGTTTTCGTTCCCCAACTGAGAGGGTTTAGAGGTTGTTTTCAAGAGGGTTTGATCTGCCCAAGGGAAATCGGGTACTTTGAAAAAGGGACACAGTGGGTTAGAAAAAGTTAAGAGGCTGGGGCCGAAACCGTATGATTTTAAAAGGTTTTGAGAGAGCGGTCGCCCCAAAAAATTGGGTAAAAGGAAAAGGGTTGAAAAATGAAGAAAGATCTAAATTTTAAAAACGGGGAAGGGGAAAAATTTTTGTCAAAAAAAACTAAATATGACAAAAGGAAAAGGACCAAAAATCATGAAAGGGGGATAGCCCAAAATTTAATAAAAAAAGGGAAGGTTTAGGTTTTTCCCTTTTTAAAATTCCCTTTTAAAATGAATTAATTTGGGTTGTTTTGATTTTAAAAAATTGTTTCCTTTTTAAAAAAGTAACTTGATTGGAAAAAAAAAATTGTGGTTTTCTGGGCCATTGTCACCCCGGTTTTTAAAAAAAATTATTATTATTATAATTGGTTTAAAGGGTTAAATTAAAAGTCAATTTCCCCAATTTAGTGAAAACCCTTTTATTTATTTTTGATTTATAGTATTAATAAAATTTTTTTTCATTTTCAAATAACTCTAAACTTGCTTGGAACTCGAATGAGCAGATAGGGTTCACCAGTATTAGAGCCAATCTAGTCGCCATATCCTAAATAAGCTTTGAATTACTTGTTGGTACCTCAATTTTTAATTATATTTTTCTAGGGAAGAAATTCTAGCAGAGGTATGATAGCTTGGTCTTTGTTGTTATCATTCGCCAATGCCAAAACTAATATATGTAAGTTTTCATTAGTTCAAGCATTTTAAGAGATTACCAAAAATTAAAAGACTTTTGAATACTTGCACTTATCATTGGCAAAAGCACACTTGTTTAGACAAGTCAGAGCATTATTCGGAAAGAGCTATAAACTTTTTTAGAGTTATGCCCCTTTTTAACTAAGAAGTATTTGTCAACATAAGTTGCCCCTTATCAATTTACAAATAAGCGTTAACACTGCATGGGTTGCTCTGGTTGTAGTTTGGTACTGGAATATCCCCTAAGCTTTGCATGGACTGTACCAGATTTACAGCAAGGCAAGTCTATTACATAAATTATCATCATAACCCATTATATTGTAAACACAGGTACACATCTGAAGCCTCACATAGGTCAGAGGTCACAACAGATTACAAGCGTCCAAGTTCAACGTCATACGAGGAAGAATTGTTGAGACGTGCGTATGATCGTGTCTCACATCAGCAACATGATAAACCTCACACAGTACCAGGTGTTAGATCACACGAGTCAAGTGCTATCATTCCAGGCTTCAAAACATTACAAGATCAACAGGTAATTCATTTTAGTATGGAATAGGAAATATAATGTTACAAAATGTACTGCACAATGCACATTTGTAGGTTAGAATAACACTAAGAATGACAACAATGAAAAGAATTATATAAATCATGCATTAAGGGCTTTAAAGGCACATTCTGCCTCAGAAACGTGCAGTAATATGACATTTATATAAACAAATTAGTATTTTGACTTTCAGATAAAATACTAACTAACGAACAGTCTAATTTTAGTATGGCTTTGTTGAGTCTAATAATTGAATCATGTTTGTGCCTGATATAATGCACCTAATGTCTTCCTCCACCAGTAAAGCTGGAAAGTTGCCATTTGACATATTTACTGTGTTTCTGCAACATAAAACCCAAGGGAAAAAAAAGAATGTCATAAAAGTTTATTATGTCAGCTGAAACATTTAATTCTATTTTTAGGCAAAATGGTCGGATATGTTTCACAAGATAGAAGATGAGCATCGTTTGGAACTACGGTCCCAGTATGATCGTCATCAGTATAATATACAAAGGTTGCAGCAACAGATGGAGTTAGAGCTGCAGAAACAACACCTTGCCATCAGGAAAAAACTTGATATTCACAAGGAAGCTCTTGCCAAAATGTCCCCAGACAGAGGCAGTTCAGGACGGTTTGTATATTTTGATGGTTTTTGTGAGATGGTTGTGTAATTGTAGATGAAATACTGCAATTTTCTGGCTTAAATGATGGGGGTAGAGCCCCACGTGTCCCTATATGCATTAATTTTGGCAAAAGTTTAAAAAAAAAATTTTTTGACACATTGAAACCCAAAAAGAAGACTTTCAATGCTAAGACATAACTCACCCGAGTTAAATAAAACATTCGAGTTTGACTCTATAATTAACAAGTATTTGGCCCTATAATGATAAACTCATAAAGTTAGAGACCTACTGTAAGGGGTCTGTACTCTCAGTGCCTGAAAGGATGGAGGGAAACTCATTAAGCATAGACTAGTCCTACTGTGAGCCTCACTGTAAAAAAATCAACATTCTCAATAAGAATAGAAGCCAAAGAGGTGAGGGGCAAGACACTAGAAGTTTGCAATCATAGCCACTTGTCCAAAGACCACATACAGTTGGATTATCTTACATCTAATAGCAACACATAAATGAATTAAAAGGACCCTACAAAGGGTTATTGGCATGAAGGAACTAAAATGTTTTTCTGATATTTGTGTACCTTTTGATGTGATTTGGACCAGTAAATTAAATCCAATTTTTTTAGACCATTTCTTCAACCCTTTTTTCAAGAATAATCATTATATAATGCAAAATAACCTAAAAGTGAAAAATGTTGCAACACTTTTCACTCAAATGGAGCTTAGAATCGCAGAATAAATTGATTTTCCATTTAATTCTTACCATATTTCTTTATTTTCTTTTTTAGATTTTCCTACTTTAACTTCTTCACTTGATCTAGGCAAGAATTTCAAATTTTATGATTTTTAGGCTTTTGACATCAGTGAAGCTCCTTTAATTAGCCAGTTCTTAACATACTCTTCTTTTATTGGCATTGACACTTCTTGTCATAATTGTGGTGAATTGTGTGAGGTTATTTCTCTTATCACATGTATATTTATTATATCTATCTAATATTTTATTGCTCAAAAACTGTACTCTTTGTTTTTAGACAAAGGTCACCTGATAGAAGTTTATCACCAGAGAGAGGTCAAAGGTCACCAGAGAGAGGTCAAAGGTCACCAGAGAGAGGTCAAAGGTCACCAGAGAGAGGTCAAAGGTCACCAGATAGACCTAAAGTTGAAAGATCAGGTAGAATTTATCCTCCTTATGTCCTATGCAGTGTCAATTCTAGGAGGGGGGATGGGGGGATTCACTCATATTTTTGAGAATTCTCCCCTATTTTCCGGAGGCAGGGAGAAAATTTTACATAGAGAAAGAAGGAAAAATATCAACAAATGTAAAAAATTCTCATATTTCGATAAAAATCCCCCCTATTTTTCAAATCTTAGAATAGACACTGCCTATGAAGAATAGATATGTGTTACCAGTATGGTTTTAATGTCCTTTGAAGAGGGCATGGGTATTTTGTTTTGATTATGTTATTCAGGCAGTTAGTAAGACACTCGTAGTCTGGCTGTCTGGAAAAACAATTAACAGTAATATACCCACATACTCAAAACTGCTCTACTTAAAGCCCTTATGAGTCTCCTACTCAGTACTGGTATTTACATGCAGAAAGGAACATGTTCTCTATGAATATTATAAATGTATGTCAATTGTTTTTATTTGAAGATCTGCGTTTGTGTTGATGTATTGATAATATATTCATATTTTAAAAAAATGAATGCATTTTGTCAAAATGATACTGATACTAAGATAGAGTTACATGTATTGTGTTGCCAACATCACCTGCGACTTGTTAATTTGGTGTCATGACAAAATAAACATATTGGTTCTCAGACCAGTTAAAAGTCCATAAAATTGCCATCGATTTTTGTCCTAGTTGCCCATTAAAAACCCCAAAAAACTGATATAATAAGATGTTGTTTAAAGTTTTCTGAAAGGCTGACTGTTTGCATACTTCAAAAGAATGATTGTGATTTAATTCTTTCATAAATAAATTAAATGTTTTTATTCTTGTTATTCTATTAACAATGCTGATATTTTCCTAATAATTAATTACAATTAATCATATAGCTTACAAAACTTGTACTTAATTAAAAGCTGAAAAATCTTGTAAAAGTCTTTTATTAGGAAATTTTCAAATTATTTTAACTGATTAAGTACTTTTTAAGATAATAGCCTCCATCCCTTAAGCTGTAAGTTTTAAATGATGCATCCATATTGAGGATTTTTTAAAACTTTTTGTTTCTCATTATAATTGAATGAAATTTCTAAAAAATTGGAGCATTAAAAATCTTGGTCTAACAATTGCTTTTATAATTATTAGTTTCTTTAAAAAACCTAATCAAATTTAATTAATATGAGGTACTCAACACAAGTGCCTTTACAATAAATAAAGACAGTTACATGTATTACAGTTTACTTAATATAACAGAAAAAAACTTATGATAGAAAAATGTTTTTAGTTATTTCATTGGACTCTCGATATTATGAACACCATATTTTTGGTCTTTTCATCATATTTCTATCTACCTTCCAGGTGAGCATACAGATGTTTCAACCATGCAGAATGCATTTGACTCTAAAAGTTGGCGGGAAATTTATCGTGAAGTGAGGCAGGAAGAAGAACAAGACCATTCTCCACCACGACCGTTGAAACGGACATTAGATGACGACTTTGCTACTCTGGATTCAACATTAGAAAGGTCAAGGCCGTCAGGAGAAAGGTCATCGCCACGTGGAAGTAGTGACCTTTCAAGGTCAGGTAGTCGAGATCCTTCAAGGGAAGTCATCATAAGTGGGTCAGAAAGAACACAGCCGAGCATGAGATTGTCAAAGGCAGAGCGTGATATGTCACTTGGTAAGAATGTGAAGGTCAGTTCACGGCAAAGGTCACCAGAAGGAAGAGATTCAAGGTCATTTGAGAGAGATTCTAGGTCATCTTTTGGAAGAGAATTAGTTCCACCCCTTCATTTACCAGGTGAACAAGAATACATAATTAAAAAAAACCCTGTTTCATATGCAATGGTAATAATATGATTTAATATCTGAAAGGATTTTAGGCATTGTCAAATTACACAGTTTATTTCAAGTCTTTCTGCAAAAGATTTTCATTTTCTTTAAATGTTCAGTTACAGTGGCTTTCATAAAAAGACAAGTAGATTTTTTTTTTTTTTACTGAAGGATATTGTCATAATGCACCAATCATTTATAATACCACCACCACCACTCTTCAAATGAATTGTAAAAATATTAAGGTTTCCTTGTAGGAAGATTCGGCTTGAGTAGTTATTGCTCCTGGTCTGTAAGGAGGACATAATCCCCTGCTATTTGGTGCCAAAACAAAGCCTCTGAATTGTCTGGGTCATGGGAGGGGAAAACTTTTTCCCCTTATCCCCCAACGTGTTGAACCTGAGTTAAATTGACAAGTGCATTAGAGAGCTGTGAGAAAACAGAAATGATAAATGTGTTTTGATAAAACTAAACATGTTTGGATGTAGAATAAACTTATATTTTGTACATTTCAGATGGTGCTTCACCGGAAGGGGTATCTCGCCATGTTCAGGAACTTCTCGACAATTTGAATGACAGCCGACATAGTTTGCATGACCTTGAGGATGGTGTGACCTCGGGACGACCTTTACCTCACCATGGTGACAGGTCAAGTGAGAGACCAAGAGCAGGAGTCTATAGTAGTCCAATGCCTTCATTTACCAGCTCAAGATCCCTTCAAAAGGTAATTAATTTTTTTTTTAAACCATACCCATTTGAATTTATTTAACATTATATACTGTCAGGGTTTGAACCTGGAAGTATCATTTTAGATGACTGGGACTCCAGTATAAATTCTTGTGGCATGGGCCTGCATTCCTGTATGATATGTCAAAGGCTTAGTGTAGTTATTTTATATTATATAAAAATATTGATAGGTATTGTTGGCTAAAGTGTTTTATCTCTTTATTTCTGGAACACAGTGATAAATATGTGTTTGATTTGTTTTAGCCAGCAGAAAAGTTGGTAGATACATCATCTACAAATATGAACAACAATCGCTTTACTCAGTCATTGCCAGTGGGTCGTGATAGGGCAGAGTTTTACACTGAGAGACCAAGAACAACTGGAGGAAGGGATAGATCTGGTGAATCATTGAGGACAGATGATGTTTGTTTATCACCAAGGTAACATTTTTGATTTACATTTACCCGTATTAACCGAAGTATCTTAAATGAACTTGTCCATATTTCGATCTAAACCACACATCATTTTAAAGAAAAAAATCAAAAATATACCAATGAATAGTGTAGACCATAATTAAATGGCATGAATGCGATGGCTTGAATGTGCTGGCTGATTTTGGTCAGCACTGGTCGCATTGGAAATTAATGTCAGTTGTTGCCAGTTGGCTTTAGGTTGAACAATTGTTAACACAGATGTTTTTACCTCAAGATTGTCTTGAAGTGTTTGTATGTTATGTATTGTAGTTTACTTTCATTGATATCATGAGCTGCACTGTCCACTTTTTAGTAATATTTAGGTATTTTCCCTGAATTTTTTTTTTCCATTTAAGATGAGGGTTAAAAGGCGTCTGTGGTTAATGTTTATTTTCAGTACACGTATGAACCTGAGAGAGAAACACGCAAAACATTTAAATGATCTGAGGACATATTACGAAGATGAGTTGAGAGAGTTACGTAAAGCACTGTCTGATACAATGGATGCGTCAGCAGTTAGTGTCAACACGTCGTTACAGTCGTCAGCACATGATCCCCTTCTAGAGGCGGAGAATAGGCAGTTGTCTGATAAATGCCGCATGCTGGAGGATGAAATGGAAGAAGTGCAGAAGTAAGATTTTCAAAACGTACTGCCTTTGTTGATATTTTAGGGTTATTTCTTAAATCTTCGTTGGTCTCTAAAACCCAATAAGCAGCCTTTGTCTGTTCACTGCATAAGCAACTTTTTTTCCACACAAGTTCAATCTGTACAAAATGAAAACACAGATATCCATGCCTTAATGGCACCTGAGAACATGCAAAGGAATATATGACTTAATAAAAACATTTTACTTTCAGCTCTTCACTTGTTCTTCCAAAAGAACATTTTTATTGCATTAAAGATGCACCTCTTACAGTGGTTGTCAATTGCTCTTTCTTTCTTATGCCTTTTTAGCAGTTTTATTTCATATTTACAAATATCTTAACGTTCTAATTTCAGACAAGTAAGAACCCTTGAACAGAAGAATCATGGTCTTGAAAAAAGGGCTGTGAGTATATTTTATAATATCATTTACCTAAGTTATATTATTTTGTTCAAATATTTACTGTGTTAAAAGTGCATGTATATGTTTCTTTTGTTACAAGAAAAGTTTAAAATTTTGTTAAAAAATTTGGTCAGTTTTGTTGGGAAAATAAGCCTTGCCATGTAAAAATAGAAATATTAACTTTGTTATAATTTCATTTAAGATATTGACTTGTTATTAACAAGTTGTAATCTACAGCTTGTTAGTATATTTGTATTTTTCATAAAACTTGGTCATTTGTACATGTATGATGTTTTCTAATTGTTGTATTCTTGATTAAGGTACAGTACTACCAAAACTGGTAGAATCAATATGAAATAGTTAAACTTACGCATTATGTTAAGTGATGTACGTCTTTATGATTATTTAACAGTTTTTTACATCATCAATTGTTGATAATTTGTATGTTAGAGCGAGTATGCAGCAGCTTATGCTGACTCTCAGACAATGAGTGTACAACATCGGGCACACATCGAGGAGCTACAGAGATACTGTCGAGAACGTGACGATCTCATCAACGAACTTGAATCAAAAATGGTAACCAATGACGACAGCGTGAAAATATACAAGAAGAACTTAGATGACGAGATAGAGCTGCATAGACAAGATAAAATAGCATTACAAAGGGTATGACTAACTTAATTTGCTGTTTTATTAATACTCACTCTGATAGTCTTTTAATGAAAAATTGCAATTTTCACTTTTAACCATGTTTTCATTGCCCTCAAGACATCTAACACTTTTACCAGATTCTTGTAACCAGTATCTCCGTTATAATATGTTAAGCTTTACTTGATTTCTTTATTTTGGACTTAGCTCTATTTCTTTTTTCAATAAAACTCAAAAAGAGCGAAGAAAAAAAAGGATTAATGTTGCCTGTTTTGTTTTTTGTTTTTGTTTTTTTTTCAACATGATAATAGTCTGTCAATTATTTATGATTTAATTTGACATATAAACTCAATAAAAATATATGTGAATTGAAGGCAGGGATAATTCATATATCATGTAATATATTATAATAGATGTTGGACAGATACGAGTCATTGGAAAGGGAATACAAGCTATTACAAGAGACTATGAGTACTACAGAAAACAAACTGTATGAAACGAGGACAGAGATTGTTGAACTTAATAGGTAAAATATCATACTGTACTATATACCAATTTATTTTTATATTCACAACGTTTCTTTGCCAGCTTTCTTAGCCTAGTAGGCAGAGCACTGGGTCTAGGGATGAACAAGTCATGTTAAGTGGTTGGCCTTATTATGTTTTTTTCCATTTTGGTTTTCGATAACCCGAATATGAATTATTTTATTTGTTCCCCACTGATAATAAAAAAATTCATGCTTGGAGAGAAACCTAAGTGTTATTTTGTAAATCTGGATTCTATAAATAATGTTTGTCTTATACTTTGTCATAGTATAGGTGGTGTTAAGATAAAGTCATTTTATAAATTGTTCAGGGTCAGTTTTGTTATATTTTCAGAATCATATCAAAGTTAGAACTAGAGAACAAGCGACTAGGGAGAGAAAATGACAACTTACGACACAAAGTTACGCAGTCATTAAAGTAAGTTTTGAAACATCTGTTGTACCATTGTACCTCAATATTTATCAGTATTAAAATCTTATATCACCATGGTTTCCGAACCCTGAAAAACTTTGTGGAGATTATATTACTTTAGCATATAGGATTTGAAATACAAGATCTCAACCATTATGCGTAAGATTGATTGGATTGTAGATGAGTATAATGACCCTTGCTTAATTTGATCGTCTGATATAGAAATTGTGTTGCAGTATTCAAATATGGATTTTTATGCCTGCTCTTTTGCCTTGTCCGTCTGTCTGCTATCACAATGTCTATCCTTAGACTGACAAAACGATGGAATGTAGGGGCATCTGTGTCATATGCACACATTTCTAGTAGCTTAGTAAGTTTTGAGGCCTCAATGATCAAGTCATTTTGCCTGTCACTTCTGTAGATATACTTATTTTATCATCTAATTTCTCTGTAAATTCAGTATATTTGATCATGTATTATTTAAGAAATAATTATTATTTAAGAAATAATATATCCCAACAGTGATTTTATCGCTCAATAAAATCACTGTTTGGCGTTCGGATGCTTGGAAAACATAAACAGTGGGTTTATTGCATAATAATACTCACTTTCAGGCCTTCTATGTCCAATAGGGAAAAACACAGGTCATGTCAGAATAAACAGTATATTAGATTTTTTGAACAATGTAAAATTGTAAAAATACAAACTATATTTATTGTATTCATGAAGTTCCAAAGTTTATGTATATTGCAATATATTTCATGTTCCTTTCTTAAGTGTGTAAGTATGTTTGTGGTTGTTGACTGTCTAGATTACAGTAATTTAGCCTGATTTCTATCTAACATTTTTGTTACTTTTGTATAAACAGACATTGTTTTTGTGCTGATATCTGGTTCTAACATATTGTATATGTTTGTTAACTTTTGTTTCAAAGAAAACAACATGTAGATAAAGAAATTCCTTTTATAAGTCACAATTTTTATTGTGTTTATATCTTTATGTATTCAAAAAGGAAGTTTTTTATTATTTGAGAAGTTATTATAGTAAAAATATAATGCTTCTGTATGTAAGTAATTGTAAGATAAAAGTGGTCTTACTGTCCTTATGAGCTTAGTAGGTTCAGTAATGTTCATAAATGCTAATTAGTGCTAAAAGCTATCATATTTCACTCTTTCTACAACAGTTTTACTGTAGAATTTCTAGTTTGTTATTTACAATATATGCTTTGAATTAATTTTGTTCTAACTTTCATCCCTGACATTATTTTAACAGTTTGTCAACACTTCATGAATCGTTTGGAAGTCCATCATCTCCGAGGGATGTGCAGAATATTCTTTCATCTCACTCAGCAGCCTCTGCTGGGCTTAATACGTCCCTGAGCATGTCACAGTCTGGTCCCCCTGATGGTAGGCTACCAGGGTTTGCCACGTCAATGAAGGATTGGACACCGGCTCAGAAATCCCGTCCAAAATCTGCCGAGACTAACCGGTCAAGAACTGAAGAATTTAACTCAAGCAAGCAGTCAGGTAAACACTAATAGTAATAATTAGATAATGATAAAGATTCTCTTAAAGTGTCTCCATGGCAAAATGGTTAAAGTCGCAGACATCAGGACACTTGCTCCTTGTGTTTATGGGTTTGAATTTCACTAGTGGCTTGATTATGGAGGCCTTCTAGGTAACTTATATAAGGTCAGTAGTTCTACTCAGATGCAAGCTGAAGCCAGAGATGATTTATGGAAGGAAATCTGCCTCCTTGTGGCTCAGGGGTTGCCTGAAAGGGTTGTGGCATATGAATTGCAGGAATGATTTATCCCTGGTGATCATAAGAGGTCACTAAATGGGTTTGAATTACTTGAGTTATTATATCTCTTAGCTCCAGCAGGTGAGGTGGTTTTGACCCCTGCTGATGCTTTTAAGTTTGTAACACCAGGAGTTAGTCAAAATCATCTTTCCTGTTTTGGCACCATATGACCTAAATTGTGTTGATGGGTCTTAAAACCAAGAAAGGAATCTTGGGTCTTCCTGCACTAGTAAAGAACCACTCCTGACAAAATCTTAAATAACTTAAAGGGTGTTCAAAGTCTGACTCTCATAATGTCTTCATGTACCACATCTATTTAAGGGAAAGGCTGTTTTATATGTTAGATTACACAAGTAATCTCCACAATTTATTTGTATGCATGTAAGTTTAAAAGTTTACACCCTGAATTGGTCTTAACATATTTGACAGTAACTACACGCAACGTCACAGAGACTGTGTAAATTTACATGCATATATATTATTCTTGGTAAATAACACGAGTATATGTGGATCTTGTAAAAGTCGGTGGCGTCTTTGATGTTTACGGAATAGCATTCGCACAAATACATATTAAAATTCATATAAACTGGATCATTTAAAAACGACAAAAGAATGTAGAATAAATCTGTTTTAGCGATCGTATTTTTTATAGTTTTGTGTACTTACGACATTAATATCAAAGACTTTTTTTAAAATTAATAAGAGCAAACTGACAATTTTTATTAGCGCTAATTATTGCACTGCCTGGGTTCCCATATTAACTCGATTATGTCAAGTATTCTTGTTAACACAATCAAGTCCTAGTAGACTACAACGATCAAGTATGTATACGTGACATTTGTGACAGTAAATTGAGGACATATAATCGAGTTTTCTTTCAAGTTTCTTAAATATTGCAAACGGATTTAATATGTCACTAACCTGGTTATCTGTCTGTACTTACATCCATTTCACGAAATATCGGCCGGAAAAGAGCCGACGCATGTTTGTTATATATAGAACAGAGACTGTGTAAGAAGTATTTGTTGGGATAAAAGTTCGTCGGATCTTAAATTCGCGGATTGACCTACCCACGAAAACCACGAAAATTCGTGCCCCACGAATAATAATGATTTTACAGTAAGCGATTTTAGATACAGTAAGATCACATTCTTTACTAAAATATTCACTGTAATATTCATTTGTGATTTAAATTTGTACAGTAAAACAAAAGTATAGACAATAATATTATGTATCCTACTCTTTAGTTGTACAGAAGGAGAAAAAGGTTTCTAAATCCAGAAGAAAGGAGGATGTAGAATCAAGTAAAGGGAGACAATCAGAGAAATCAACCGGTGCTAAAAATATCCGTGGAGATTCGTCTATATCGTCATCAAGAGAAGATGTGACTAACAGGTATCTTAAACATATCACTGTATAGTAATACTCAGTTATTTTTTTGTATCTCTCTTAGTATTAGTTTACTGATGAATAACTTAACACATGCCCAGCACTTGATCTAAAGATTCCCTCTTTACTAAGGTTTACTCTGTTTAGGTAAAACATTCACTTAATCCAAGGTTCAAGAAAAAGCTTTCAAAATAGGAGCAGTACAGTCTTGTTTTTAAATGTGATGCCTAAAGGGTCGTCTGTGGCCGAATTGTTAAGGTAGTTTAATTCAAACTTCACTGGCTTCGCGCGGCTGTGGATTCAAATCCTGACATGTTCTATGGAGTAATCAAGTGAGGAACATATCCAGCTAGCTTATGAAATGTTGGTGGTTCTACTCAGTTGCCCGTTTGTGCAAGGAAGGGCACTTGAGGTTTTTTTCCACCAGGAAAGGTGAAAAGTCACCATATGTCCTACTCTGTGGTTGTGTGAAGTAGAACCAAACAACAACAAAAAGATGTGTCACATAACTTTAAACCTGAAAATTCACTATTTATACTTGAATCAGCATAATGCAAATAAATTTTGTAATATTTGAAAAAAAATTTTAATGTAGATCACAGTCTAGAAGGAAAGAAGGTGATGATAGGCCAGTAAGGGACACAACTCCACCTAGGAGAAATGTATCACCACCAAGAAGGGAGTTAACTCCACCAAGATCAGCATCACCATGTAGTCAGGCAGAATCAGAAGTATCAGACTACTCTCCACTATTGAAGGTAATTTAATATATATGAACTTGATCTGACTGTACATGATATATATGATAAAGAAAAATAGCATTGATCCATTGAGATACATTGAACATATTCTCAAACTATTTTTAGTAGAACAAGAAGTGATTAAAACTATTTTTGTAAAAAATTATGAGGCATTGCTTCCTTGTTTCAAATATTTCCTGAATTATATCTTCCTAATTTTTCACTGTATGTATAAATTCTATACTTTATGGTAGACATGAACAAAGTGTAGATTTAATGATTTTCTTTTCTAACTTCACACCAAATGATGAAAATATAACCATGGAAAATAAAAAATAAGCACTTTCATATCCCTATAATGGGTTTGTCATCTTGTTGGCAAATACATGGTACAGTGAGTGAGACTGGTATGCATGTCTTGTAAGGAGGTGGTGGTTGTGGTTTTTAGCTCGACTATTCGATAAGAATAAGTAGAGCTATTGCAGTCACCCGAGCGTCGGCGTCCGCGTCGGCGTCGGCGTAACCACTTATGTTAAAGTTTTTGTAATAGTTCAAATATTTTCAAAGTCCATTGACATATGGCTTTGAAACTTTGCACACTTGTTCACCATCATGACCCCAACCTGTAGACAGGAGGAGGTAACTCTATCAAGCATTTTGACAGAATTATGCCCCTTTTTCGACTTAGAATTTACGTTAAAGTTTTTGTAATAGTTCAAATATTTTCAAACTCCATTGACATATGGCTTTGAAACTTTGCACACTTGTTCACCATCATGACCCCAACCTGTAGACAGGAGGAGGTAACTCTATCAAGCATTTTGACAGAATTATGCCCCTTTTTCGACTTAGAATTTACGTTAAAGTTTTTGTAATAGTTCAAATATTTTCAAAGTCCATTGACATATGGCTTTAAAACTTTGCACACTTGTTCACCATCATGACCCCAACCTGTAGACAGGAGGAGGTAACTCTATCAAGCATTTTGACAGAATTATGCCCCTTTTTCGACTTAGAATTTACGTTAAAGTTTTTGTAATAGTTCAAATATTTTCAAAGTCCATTGACATATGGCTTTGAAACTTTGCACACTTGTTCAACATCATGACCCCAATCTGTAAACAGTAGGAGGTAACTGTATCAAGCATTTTGACAGAATTATGCCCCTTTTTCGACTTAGAATTTACGTTAAAGTTTTTGTAATAGTTCAAATATTTTCAAAGTCCATTGACATATGGCTTTGAAACTTTGCACACTTGTTCACCATCATGACCCCAACCTGTAAACAGGAGGAGGTAACTGTATCAAGCATTTTTTTTACTATCAAGCACTAAGAATAGTCGAGCGTTGCTGTCCTACCGACAGCTCTTGTTGTAGTTTACCCTCCATATCATGGCAGAACGCCACTTTGATTTCACCAGGAGCAAATTGGTAAATGATTTATAAAACAATATTTGCAGGCGGAGAGAGAATTATTCAAGCTACGTGACATGATGCGCCAGGCAGTTGCCGTGAAACCAAGTTCTTCACCGCCTCCGATTAAACTGCAGAAGAAATTTTATGGAAGTGAACGGCCCTCCAGTACGGATGATTATACTCCGGATTTAGGCGTGCAAAGGGGACGGAAAGAAAAACCCAGTATTAGCAGTCACTCTAGTGTAGCGAAAACTAAATCTAGCCAAACACCTGTCAAATCTGATAAATCTAGCTCAAAACGTCAAAGCTCGGTTAAATCTGAGAAAAGCACTAAGTCAAAAGATCGAGGATCAGGAAAAGATCAAGATCGAAGGGAAAGAGGAAAGGAAAAAATGGAGAGAGAAAATGGAAGACAAAGGGAGAAAACTCCACCAAGGAGAGAAGAGCTTGTAGACACTTCTACTAGGTCTGTAGAATTTCTAATTGTTTTAAGTTTTAAATTAAACATACATGTATATGATTGATGTCCTAATTATATTGATCTGCCAGCTTTATGGATTTAGAAATAAAAAACAGCTTGAATGCCTCTATGAGTTTTTCATGCACAAATGATGCACCTGGTTAGAAGCAGACATACAAGTAACGTTTAAACATCTCTTGCATGATTTGAATCAACATGACTGAGAGGCAAATAATCTGTGGGCAGCAACTTGGTATAAAGTATTTCATAATAAAGTATAACATACAAGCCTTTTGATTGAACTGATTATCTTGAAACAGCCTCAGTTATGTTAAAAAGTCATAAGAATCACAAGTCTTCATGTACTTACCTGGATGTGAAACATGGCAATTTGTGGTCCTAATGTGGGGCCTTATTCATGATCTTTAGAAATTTGCCTAATGATTATTTTTATTTCATTCACAACTTAAAGGGACTCCACTAAGATTTTTTTTACATGACAGGACTGGAATTATTTTTCTGAGCTTTAGGTACCAATTGATAAAGCTCTGGAGCAATAACTTTTGTGCAAATTTTCAGGCCATTCCTTTGTGTTGTTTTTCCACAATAATCAATTTTACTGTGCAAATCACCAATAAATAAAAAGCATTGCAACAGTTTTTTTACTCAAATCCAACTAATTAACTAATTATTTAAAAAAAAAAAAAAAAAAAAAAAATAATTCAAAAGTATTTTTCATTGATATCCTTCACAGAGGAGAGGATGGGATGGCATAATTGCTCTAAGACTGTCTTTCTCTGTATGATCAAGTTTAACTGTGGTTATCACATATTCACTTCATAAGCTTTAGCTTCGATGCAAAGACCCAGCATATGTCTTGTTAAGAGTTAAAAGCTTCATTTTAGTGTACACGTCTATTGAAAAATAACTCACCTCCCATACGAAATATGTTAATGAAGATGAATATAAAGCTACTGTCTAAAATTTCCTATACTTTAAAAATACGACCTTGAACTTCAATGTTATTCAGGGGTCATAGTTATTTTTCAATAGACTGTCTAAATATTTGAATTAGAAAATTTACATGCTATGTAAAAATTGTGATCAATACAATATTTTAACTAAAATCTGATATCTTAATTTATTTTATGTTTTATTTCAGGTTTGACATTGATTTTAATGAAGCTGACAAGTCGGTAACAGTGAGTCAAAGAAAAGTGGATAACCAGTCAGGGAAACAGAAAAACTTGACAAATGGTGAAACCAGGGACCAGTCTAAAGATAAAAATAGCACAAAGGACAATTATTCCAGCCAAGGTTTGTTGATCTGTTCAACTGATCTGAATGATTTGTGAATAATATTGTCACCTTAGTGTAATAACTGGTTAACTCCTATTAAATTTAGAAGGACTTAACCTGTTACTGCACTAAGATGAAGATTTGTGAATACCTGTCATTTGTGAACAATTTTTTTTTTACTGTTGAAGCTAAAACTTATATGATATTACCAAATTGATTTTGTGGTATTTAGTGCCAGTAGTGTCAGCTTTAGTTATATTTTATTTGACTTTATTTTACAAATTTCTGAAATGACCTTTACCTGCATTAAAGTTAAGGTGCAACTGTCCTAGTTTCAGGAGACAGGCAGACTGACTTTCCTTTTTACTTTAGGTATAAGTATTTAATTATGAAGCAAGATTTTGTTCAGAAATTTAATATTGAGTGAATTCAACTGATTAGAAAAAGATAAAGTATGTTAGATATAGGTTCTACACAGCAATTTACATTGCCCTAACATTAAACATAGAAGAGGGGCAATTAGATTTGTTTTGCATGTCCATCTCACTCTGACTGTTGTGCTGTCACACTGTCTGATGACTGACAAAACAATAGAATATGCGGGCATTCTTGTCCTATGGACACATTTCTAGTTTTAAATGTAAGATGATAACTATTATGAAAATATAAATGACAATAAAAAAACCTAAAGATTTTTGTTTTATTATATGATGCAGAAATAGTTTTCAGTAGGAATGATGCATTGTGATCGAGATGAATCATATCTCATTGATGAAAACTAAATACATACATGTACAGTTCACATGATAAACATATTGAAACAAATGATGAAATATTTTCACTATAGGTGCAGAAGGTCAGATAGAGAACACACTGGACATGATGAGACATGGTCAGTTCACAACACGACCTGAGTGGGAGAATATCTACACGTCCTTAGCTAAACCTAAATCTGAGACACAGTCCGCACCTAGAAACATGGTGAGATATTCATGTAATTGTGGTTCCTATTGAAATGTTGAATACTACTTAACTTGTTGCTAGGGGGGCATAGGCTGTAGCTTGCACCTACCACAACTGCCCGTGATCAGGCTCAATAAAATTGAAGCCAGCAACATTTTCTATTTTGTCATTTAGAGCATTCTATTGGGAGCCCCAAAATATTGGCTATCTCTAAATATATCTAGCATTTTCTACTTTCGTTGTCATTGGCATGGATTAAAGCTCAACCAAATGTACCGTTTAATTGTTGTATGTACTTCAATACAGCTATGAAAATGAATTTGTTAGCAGTACGTAATAGCTTTCTATTTAGGATATTTTTAGCATGAGTCTTTGTCACCAGGATAAAAACGAATGTTCGTTTTATTCCACTATTTCTTTTCTTTAATAGTTTTGCTCGAGGAAAATAATTATGATAATTAACAATCAGTTTTCAACATAATTACACATGTAAAATAAATTGAAAACTACAAAGTACACTTGATTGAAATAAAAAGAAATCTATATCTTTCATAAGTAAAGGTCACCCTAAAAATATGATGGAAAATATTCAATATTAAATGAAGGAAACTCGAAATCTTTATTCCTAATGACTAACCCAAATAAGTTATTTTTCTTAAACAAATTCTCTTCAAAATGGAGGACGATGGTAAACAATCAGTTCATTATATGTAAATCTGTTCACTATAAAAACTCCTGATACAAGGAACTAATTCGCTATATGCTTACAAGGAACTGCAGATATAAGGGAACAGATTTTGAATGTCCCAATGAGTTTGCTTACTGTATACAGTTATCTTTATATCTCCAGGAAGAGAAGGTCAAGGACAGGTTACGTTCTATAGCAGAGATGGAGAGTCGATATGATGGGCTACAGGTGGAGAAACGACAGCTTGAATCCAGTATTAATAAAATACCTCTACATGGGAGAGTGGATAGGAACAACAGAAAACAAAAGGTATTAATATTTTATCAATTATAAATATTTAAATTATTAAATATATTGCCATTTTTACAATGTCTCAAATAAACTGTGAACTTAAGATAAATGTATTGTGTCTGTTTTTTTCAGTAACTTGCATATTTTGTGATTTTGATTTGACTAGAAGAAATATAACTTACTTGTACCAGTTGAACTGTTTTATAAGTATGCATGGTAGATAATATATATCAAAATTGGTTTTGATTTAATTCTTGTTTCTGAATCATAAAAACTTGTTATGAAGTCACTTTGCAGATCTTGTAACTTTTCTCTTCAAATATAAACAACAAAGATCATCACATTAATTGTACTGTGGAGTAACTTTGGATTAATGTTAGCAATTCAAACGAAAGGCACCTTTTATTCAAAGTAAATATTCAGACTGAGATTATTTGATGTTAATGAAACGTTTAATATTTCATAATTTATGGAACGTCATTGTTCTACTTAGGCGCCCGTTTCTGCCTGAAATAATGCACCGAAAGGCACCTGAGGTCTTCCTCCACCATTATAGCTTGAAAGTTGCCTATAATGATCTATACTGTGTTGGTGTGACGTAAATCCAATCCCCCCTTTTATGTTCTGCTTGCAGGAGGAACTAGAGAATAAATTAGATGCTGTGGAACGAGAGCTAGGATCGTTACGAATGACACTAAAACGTTACAATGTGCTCAAGACTGCAGGATAGATTTACACCACTGCCAACACAGTTGTACAGTTCAGATCTACCCACTTACACGCCTTATTTATCTGAACTGACAAAAACTATGTAGATATTAAGTTATGTCATATGTTAATATGGAAATTTATATGCAACGTTGTATTCAGAAATAACCAATCAAATGTAGTATTACAAAATTTAATAAGGGTTTATGTAACATGTATGCAACACTCACAATGAAAACTTAAAGTTCTTCCAAAACACACCCAATGTGATTAAGCAGAATATTTGCACTGATTTGTACATACATGCACATACATGGGCTTATTTTAGTAAAAACAACCTGTTTTGGTCCAAGCACTTTAACAGTTTGTTCATATAATCAGGTTAAAATGTCTCAATATTTTCTGTTTTAATTGAAAGGTGATTACATAAACCTACTTCTCATTTGTGAGTGAATGTCATTCTCCCATATTCATTCTTTGTTAATTTATATTTAATTTACAAACATATAAGAAATCATTTCACTTAAATATACCCTGATGAAGTCATTGTCTCAAAATGTCTACCAGGATTGTGAATTTGTAACAACTGTATATTAATTGTTTGTCACAAATTGATAATTTTTTCTATTCCCCCCCCCCCCCCACACACACACACATTTTGATAATATTTTAAGAACCACCACACTAGCATAATAAGAAGCAAATTGGCTACTTCTAGCCATTGCTTGTTTACTAAAAATATATTCACTGTCTGAATATTCTCAGAAATCATTTCCCGACCACCGTCATTAATTGTAGTAAATTGGCTACTTTAAGCAATGGCTTCCTCATTATATTTTGAAATGTATTTTATTTCTTTTAATTTTTTGCAGGTTGTATTCTTCTATGTTATTGAAGAAAATAATTGTACCATATGTCAAGGATTTGGTGCAAAACAGTTGTAACTTGTATGACTATTTTGCATCAGATCCATAAATTATATGTATAATTTACTGTAACTGTGATATTTTTACATACGATTTCTACATGTCTTGTATTTGTCACAAATTGTTGTTTTGGTGTTCTTGTTTAAAAAGAAAATCTAATGTAAGAACTGCTCTTGAACTGGCAGTTTTTGATTTAAATTCATAATTGATTATAGCAAGAAATTTTCAGGCAATTTAACCTGTCTTAAAGGACATTTGTAGGAGAAAATGAGCACATACTAAAAGATTTTGAGCTTTTGAATACTTTTGAAAATTCATGTTAAATTTGAATGGCCAATAGTGGTCTATAGAGTTTGGTCAAGCTGTATATACATGTAAGATGGTCTGCCTAATAACTAGCATCTACTCATGGGGACAGTAATGATTTTACTCCTTAGAAATTATATAAGGTGTTAACACGTTACTGCATGAAGTTGATGATCTGTTATTTCTACCTGCACTTAAAGAACTTAAAGATAGCTGCAGATATTAATAAACATATTGTCACCTTTGTGCAGTAACGGGTTAACTCCTATTAGATTATATAAGGAGTTGACCTGTTGCTGAATTAAGGTGGCAAATTATAATGGTCTTAACTGAAATTTCAGGATGACAAAAGTTTAGATAAACAAGTATATTTTATATAGTTTAAATTGAAGGGATCATGGCTTCCAAAATTTGATCGAGATAAAGCAAAAATCAAGTAAAATGATGTCAAGATAATCATAATTGATGGTACAAAAGTTTTTGTTACGAAGGTTGACAGTGTGAGAGGTTTTCTAACTTTTATTCAATGTATTTATAGGGCAACATTAAACATGTAAAAGCAGCATGTCTCGATATTAAACTCAATTATTAAAATGTTCTTATATTACGAAGTTTAAATTCATAAGGGAAATGAATTTGCGAACTTGGTATTATGTAAAAATTTAACGCTTCATGAATGCTTATAATTTAATACTGCAAATTTATCTGACTGAATATGAATGTTTGTAAAAATCAGTGTTATAAATTGGCACAATATATATTTGCATTTTATTTAAGTAAAAAGTATAAAAAAATATCACACAATTTTTTAAAATTGCCAGAAATCTGGTGGGGGGATACTTATACAATTTGTTGCAAGTTTATAAACCTACCTGTCCAGTATTTTAGGATTTATACTCTACTGCCAGAGATATCTTTTTACAATTTTTTTTAAAATTTAGTCACACTTTATGATAGTAGACTATAGATAGAGTAAACAAATTGCTACTTATATTTGGTGCTAGTCAGTAGAAGAAAAAAAATCTTTTCCTTACACATCACTGGAATTTTTTTTACTTTTATACTCTGTAGAATTTGTCACCATAGTGCAGTAACAGGTTAACTCCTATTAAATTATATAAGGAGTTAACCTGTTACTGCACAAAGGTGACAAGATAAAAACCTGTTAATGAACATGTCTCCCACCAATGATACAGGAATGATTTCGAATTATTTCACTGCAAATTGTCTACCTTATGTATGTTAAGACTTAGTGTTATTAAAGAGTTAATTCAAAACGTTATAGAATTGTTAAAAAGGTACACAAACAACACTAAGGTGAATTCATTTTATGATTTTGTTGCCGTTGGTAGCTTAGTAAGTTTTGTATTCCAAGTTTGATGTGGAAATGAAGTTTGTTTTGTTTTATTACACGAGGGGAATGGGGTTTTTGGTACACTTAGATTAGGTCTTAACATAGATAGTATGATATTGCATTTATAAATAACAAGGCATTTGTATCTGTTTGATTTTACTGTGTGTTTTACACTCCTGTGAAATACGAAAAAAACATTTAACATAACAGGGACCAACTGTTTACTTATATTAAATAAGATTGAGTCAAGATTGATATTTTCTAAGAAAGTATACAAATTTTTGTTCATTATACACTATATATGTCAACATATTAACATGCCAAAGTCAACATTGCCAATAAAATTGTCTCTAGGGCTTTTTAAGTTATACCTATTCTTTTTAAAGTTCTTAGTTTGAATATGGTTAATTTTTGGTTAAAGTATATTAAGTTCTTTTGATATGCTATTTATTCAAGTAAAAGAAATTTGTGTTTTTGATCAGAAAATATTCAAAATAAGTTACAAGAAAATTTCATAACGCTTCTAAAGTCATAAAAATTGCAACTATATCATGATTATGTAATTCAAAGGTTGACCGCAAAAATGCAGTAACTTATATCAAATGAAGGAAGACTTACAACAGTTTTACGGTCAACCCTCAATATATATTGAATATATATATATTTGTGGCAGCTTGTTTGTGTTGAGTTTTTTTATAACATTTTGTATTTTTGTTATTTAAGTTTGTTAGCTTATTATGTCATTTTTTTGAGAAATAAAAAGGTACTAAAACTCACCATGATGTTTTTTTAATGGAATGTCACCAAAGAGAATAATGTAATAAGAATGAGACATAATATCTCTCTTTGAATGTCCTTCTGTCAAATTTGCTTCTCCTGAATGTCCTTCTTGTATGTATACATGTTTCTGGAATGCTACTTTGTATTCTTGAATGTGACCTTTGAATATCCTTTATTGCTGGCTTTATCTGGAATTACCGATTGCCCCTCGCCACTGTGGGTTCGAATCCCGGCAGGGACTTTTGATTCTTTCATGTGAGAAAGCTATCCAGCTAGCTTACGGTACGTCGGTGGTTCTACTCAGGTGCCCGTTCGTGCCTGAAATAATGCACGGAAGGGCACCGGAGGTCTTCCTCAACCAGTAAAGCTGGAACGTCGCGATATGACCTATACTGTGACGATGTGACGTAAAACCCAAACAAACCTCGTCTTGTTTGCTGTCACTGGAATGATTCTTTTAAATGTTGTCTTTTGAATGACAATTTTGTTGCAGTATCTGTAATGTCATATAGTCACATTTCTTTCTCTGAAGTCATATGACGTTTTTGCTCTGAACTGATCTTTTTCTTTTTTGTTAGCTCACCTGTCACAAAGTGACATGGTGAGTTTTTGTGATCGCTTTTCGTCTGTTTTAGATTTTATTATAGACTACAATAGTACTAATATATGTTCCTTGTCATGGAGAGTTTTATAAACAGGTGAGCGATTTCTGGCCACCATGGCCCTGTTGTTGTTTCTGCAATGACCTTCCTAATTGTAGCTGTGTCTTAAAAAAACCAATCATGACATTTGGCAACTGTCTCTGGAATATCATAATAGTCTATTGCTGTCTCTGGAATGACCATTTCTCTTTGTACGTTTGGAACATCATATATTCTTTATTGCAGTCTTTTGAACAGCATTTTCTCCAGCTTTTCCTCGAATATACCACTAGAATGTACCACTCTTAATGTATATGTCTCCAGCAGAGGTGCAATGATAATTTTTGTATGTCAATATGCCTTCTTGTATGCATAGGGAAGAAATTGTACATGGCAAGCAATAGATTGGGATGCATTACATATTTCACATTGCAGTGGTTGCTAAGAAAGTTATGACTAATTTAATCTTTTGAAAGAACATTTGAGATCAAGCACATTTGGAGAGGCAACCTCAATCACAACAGTGACTGATGATTTTTTTCTAGCAACTGCTTTTGGGAAAAAGTCGTCCAGATTTGATCTATTATAGATTCATTTTTATTTGATTTCAAAATAAAACTGCGATGTAATTTTAATTTATACTGTTTAAAGTTTTTATGATAAGATTTTTGAACACGTTTACACACCATACTGCCTATTTCAGAATATACTTCCAAATACAGAAAGACTATCAAAGTTACTTAGAAATCACAACGCATTTGTTTTATTTTATCCTCATATTAGAAATCATAACGCATTTGTTTTATTTTATCCTCATATTAGAAATCATAACGCATTTGTTTAATTTTATCCTCATATTAGAAATCATAACGCATTTGTTTTATTTTATCCTCATATTAGAAATCATAACGCATTTGTTTAATTTTATCCTCATATTAGAAATCATAACGCATTTGTTTTATTTTATCCTCATATTAGAAATCATAACGCATTTGTTTAATTTTATCCTCATATTAGAAATCATAACGCATTTGTTTAATTTTATCCTCATATTAGAAATCATAACGCATTTGTTTAATTTTATCCTCATATTAGAAATCATAACGTATTTGTTTCATTTTATCCTCATTTTAGAAATCATAACGCATTTATTTAATTTTATGCTTATGTATACCCCGCTTTCATTACCCCTTGACCTTTGTATGCCAGAATGTTTATTTTCTAAATAAACAAAAAATATCTGATAAAATACACTGCGTAGAGTGGTTGCTGACAAGGTTATCAATGTATAAGATAAAGCACACGGTCAAAGGCAACATGTATGGTGATATTTGTATGAAATTGTTCCTTTTATCCTTGGCTGTCTAAATGATTAATTCTCGAGCATTTTCATGGAATGGAATCTGACAAATACTGTTTGTAGTGTAACAAGTTTTATAACGATTGCACATGTCAGTTTATCAATTACCATCATCTTATAAAAGATACATGAACATTTAATAGAAATATGTGCAGCAATTAACATAAAATGGATAAAGTACACATGTTTTGTGGTACAACTTTCGAAAAAGTAAAGTATTGTTGGATGGGATGGGGTATACAAAACCAACAAAAATTAAAATACAAAACTTTGATACAAGCTTAATTTATACCACAAATTGATTTGAGTTAAGATCTATAGTTATGTTTTGTTAAATTTGCACTCGCATTGATTTTTCTGGAATAACCTTTCATAGAATGACCCTTGTGGTTGCTGTATCCGGAATGAACTGCGATACTAGCTTGTACTATCTATAAACAGTCTAATTAAATATGTGTTTGTGATATTTAACTAAACTTGTGCTGTAAAATTAATGTTCATCACGAAAAGCTCACATATTTTGGTGAACGTAGGCACAGCTAAGAATCTGTTAAGACTTTTTCAATAAACTGTGTGGACATGTTTAGAGACCGCACTGCCCATGAATTTAGAAAATACAGAAAAATGTCCATCCGAGATTGCATTTTAGAAACGATCATGCAGTTTATTTATCTATTTCATTTGTATTTGTTTCTCTTATTTACCACCATGTTACCTTTTTTCGGATTTTCTAAGTATTTTTTTTTCTAAATCAGTATACATGTATTTTTTCTGACAAAACATCCTTTTACTAACTGTTCTTTTCTAAAATACAATTTAGAAGGACACTGAAAATTCCTTATAAAGTATGAAATTATAATGCGCACAATGGTATTTTTGAACTATTTTTCGGGTGTTTTATGCAAAAATGGGATGGGTTTGAAACGCAGCATTTGTAAACTGCAAGTCTTTACGGACAAATGCAAACTTACTTTCTGTGAATAGTTAAAATCAATATTTCAAGGAAGTAGAACATTTATATTTAGTTCATTGTTATGTAATATATGAAAATTTAAAACAACCTGGTCGCATTGATTTTGACAAGGTTATAATCATTTAAATCTATTGAACTACACCAGTGTCTTTCAAATATTCTATTTGAAAGACCCTGTCTACATTTATGACATTAAGCACTTTTACCGGAGAACCATCTGTTGTTGATGACGTTTATTTGAAAATGTTTCTTTT
>NW_026859419.1:0-62895 GCF_026571515.1 Ruditapes philippinarum | reverse complement strand
ATTCCGTATATTATCTGTATATGTGGAAAATACGATTCTGTATATCATCTGTATATGTGGAAAATACGAGTCCGTATATCATCTGTATGTGTAGAATGTACGGTTCCGTATATCCTCTGTATACGTAGAAAATACGAGTCCGTATATCCTCTGTATATGAAGAAAATACGGTCCCGTATATCCTTGGTATATTTATAGTATACTAGGGATAACAACCTTGATAAAGTCCGTATACGGGATTTTATTCTCCGTATACTTCAAACATACGAACAAATATACGTACATGTATATGGTGCAAATACGGAATTCCGTATATGCCTGATGCATATACGGATTTCCCGTACCGTATACCCGGTGTTCCCTATACGGACTCGTATACTTGGTCCGTATATTCGACGAATACATCCCGTACACGCCCGTATATGTCAAAAATACGGGACCGTATATTCCCGTATATCAATATATTTTTCGCAGTGTCATTACCCCCATCTGTACGCAAGAGAAGGTAACTCTGTCAAGGATTTGTTTTAAAAATTAAGGCCTTTTATCGACTTAGAATCTTGGTTAAGTTTTTAGTACCAGTCCACTTTTTGACTGAACTGTTTGAGATATTAATTTGAAAGTTGGAATACTTGTTTACAATCATGATTCCCAAACATGTCCAGGAGAAGGTAATTCTGTCAAAGATTTTATTTGACATACAAAGTCAAATCTATATATTATGCTGATTGTACAAAAATATACTGCTTCCTTGGCATAGATTTCTTGAAAAATTATGTTATTATGTCATTTACCAAGGTGTTCTGAGTGACGTAAAAATACCTTATTCTCTCAAAGTGGGTTTAATACTATTAAATTTATTTAAGGCTCAACTCAGTTTTTTTTTCTTTCTTACCAGCCTTCTTTTGACTTAAACATTTCAAACTTTGCTGCAGTGTTCAAGGGTATCACACAATTCAGTAAAATAATTCTTCACTAAATATCTTAATGCTCATGGCCATTGTTCACTTTAAAAAATACAGAGATTCTTGTATTGCCTTTTACTGCAAAAACTTTTTTTATTGGCAAGCAATAAAAAAGTCGAGCGCGCTGTCTTACGGACAGCTCTTGTTCTCTATTTTCTAGTCATCTTTTATATCCTTCAGTTGATGACAAATTGCTGTGTATTTTGTTAACAAGATGGTTCACAAGTATACAAACAAATTAAATGAACGTTTTACTAAAGCAATACATAATGCTTCGTCATCAATGATAGCATTAAGTACACTTTATCATCTGAAAATGTAACCGTTGCAAGAAATATATAATATTCTTACATTTCAAAAGAACAGTTCAATAATGGGTAGTAAAAAAGATTCTGTGTTACATTTGCCTTCTATTTCCCGAGATTGATAGGGTAAGTGAGCCAAAACGTCTGCGATCATTTAACTAAAGTTCCAAATAAATGCTTACATAACACATGCTTGAGAGATTAAAAGTTAAATCGTCTATGTCAATTTTAATGAAATGACTAGCATTTCAAATATTTCGCCGTACTAGGAAATAACTGCTTTTTGATATGTTTTCTATTTCTATAACAGTGTTTAGTTATTTTTTACAAACTACAATTATATTCTTATCAGAAATAAACTATTGAAACAAGTTTATGTCAATATACCAATGCTATTGATTTATTGTTTGGGACATTTTGATTTCGATTACATTTTTCCAAGAAAATACTTTATAATTTGCGTATCCCGTCTTAGAGAACGCTTATTTAGGCAGTGACTGAATTACTGTTAAATGCATTATTCATATCCTATTTGCATGCAAAAATGATTATCCTGCTTTATTCTTTCAATTACAGCCAGATCTGTAAAAGTGCAGTTAACTAAATGAAACTTTTGAAAATGAATTAGTCTGCGACCATGCATATATAAGCAAGCAATAAATAAAGTAACCAATGCGAGACATAATAGTTTAAACTATTTGTTTCAATACCATCATTTTAGAGGCCCACAGGGAAGATTGGAGATTGGCAAACCAAATGTGTAGCCTCGATACTCACTCCCTCACTCACTTACTCACTCACTCACTTACTTATTTATCATCTGACGCACTACAGAACGGACACTGTTCCCTGAAAAACATACGTTTATCTCTAAGAAATCCAAAAAAAAAGTTAAATGAGCTATCATATGGTTACATACACATATGGTTACATACACATATTACATGAAATACATGTATATCGCCCTTGATAGTTAGTTAGTTAGTTAGTTAGGTATGCTGTGCGTGTAACATTCCATGCACTTAATTCTTTTAACATCCAGAAACTTCTGTAACATAACTTCCCTTTCAAATGATATTGTTTCAGATTAGTCTTACTTAATACAAACTCAAACGATCAAACCGATCATATAACAAACTAAAAAGTGTGTATAAGTAACATCTTTAAGAGCATTATTGGTTTTGAAACCACATTTCGTGATTGTGTATAACTCCATCATAAAGATATTAATTGACTTTTCTGTTTGAAAGAAATTTATTTTCAAGTGAAAAGCCTATTGGTAGAACTAGAGTTGCATTTACTTTAATTTCAGATCATGACGCCAAATGGTAAAATTCCATCGGAAATATATTTTAAAGATATGATATTTCAGCTATTGCCCTCGATATTTGTATATAAGAAATTTGCAAATATTCCAATATTAATTACAGTTGATATAAATTTTAAGCTTGGCGAGAATAGAATAACTGAATCTATTATTACAATTACAAAAACACCAACATGTTAAATTACATTAAATTTATATAACGTATATGTATGTATTAATTGTCAATAACCGATGCATCTTGATACTTCTTCCGTCTTTCTGGCCAGGTTATGGCACATTGATTATAATATTGAAGACTCGAGGCGTCATCAGAATATATTCATTTCCTGTTTCAACAAATGTGTGATTTGAATTGTTAAAAAACAGTTCTTTTCTCGTTCTTTGAATACATGTTTAGATATTTATAATAACTGAAGGTATTTGTTTCAAAACCGTTTACCTTCATCAATAAATTGGTGCTCATTTATCTATTGTAGACATTAATGTTTGCTTTAAACGTTATTGTGATAGATCGTTGTCTATGCATAAATTGAGAAAAATGTTGAAAAAAAAACTAAAAAAGTAACGCTAAGACATTTGGAATTGTGCACGGTACACTAATGTATATAATCATGGGTGTTAGAAGATAATAACATAGTATAATTGACTTTCATTTCATAATTTCACTTATAACATAAATCGCGGCGCAGGAGTGTAATAAAGCCATTTAATAAAAACGAAATTACACTACTCAGTAGTGTAATAACACTTTGACGTGACGTCATTTGCGTTATATATAAAAATAGCGTGAAAGCACGCTAATATTAGCGTTACTGTCACTATAGGCGCGACATTTAAAAATTACTCTTTTTAACAGTTTACCGTTCTTATATTATATATATGATAAATAGAATATTATATTCGTGTAGATTCAAAACTAGATTCATTGAACTGTTGAATAAAATAATATCATGCTCTCCAGAGCCTACACTCATTCAATATCCTCTATTTCTTTGTTTTTTAACTGTAAAAGAAATATATTTTAGAAAGGATATTTTGATATTTATATTAAATAAGCACATAGCTTTGTTTTGCCAATACTATTACGACAATCAAAGTAAAATTCTCCATAATTGTGCTAATTTTGATGAAAGTTTCAAATGTATTTAAAAGAAAAATATTAGAATCAGTTCAGATGGTTAAAATCAGTTGTAAAATGAACAAACAAAGTAATTTACATATTACATACAATACTTTCAAACCACGTTAATTACCAAAACGAGGGCATGGTGTACAAAAATACATCTTACTGCGTTAGTCACGAAGTAGAAATATGGTAATTAATACTGCTAAATCAGTCAATTATCGCACACAACTCGTAAATTATTACTTGAATATCTTTACTTTTCCTAAAATCTTAATACATTTTTCTCAAGTAGAATAGAATAGAATATAATAGAATAATTTTATTTCACCAATCAAGGGTCATACTATATGACATATATAATCACAAGCATAAAACATATGGCATGTAACAAAATATATCAACCAACAAATTGTGTATTGTATGGTAGAAGTGAAGACAATAAAGTAACTAAAGCTTAATTCGTATTATTGGAAAAACAAATAACACAGGCATAGTAATGTCAAAATAAGAAGTACATAAATAAAACAGTATAAAAAAAAGAAGAAAAAAAACACTTATTACTCATTACTCATTCGATATTCAAGTACAATAATATACATTCAATGGTCTGACAAATTTTTATTACTAGTACTACCTAACATAAGATTTCTTTTATTATAAATTTCGAGTAGGTATTTCGAAAAGACATTCAAGACTCTAGGGTCTTCCGAGGACATTAACCAAACAAATTTCTGCTTATTATTCAACATACAAAAGTTCTTATTTGATATTTCAATTTGTCTAAATAGTAGTTCTCTATTACTATCAAATTTTGTACAACACATGGAAAAATGAATTTCATCTTCTACAAGATTGGAAGAGCAACAGTTACAATACCTTTGATTTACTGGGATCTTCTTATATCTTCCTGTTTCTATATTCAATCTGTGTGCACTTACTCTAAACTTGGTGAAGAAAGTTCTTATATCTTTGTCCTTAATATGTCTAAAGTACACTTCTCTACAAAACCTTTGCTTAAACAAAGAGTATGTTCTAAGTTTTCCTTCAGTACCTGAGATATTCAAACACCAGTTGGTTTGGTACATTTTCACTAACTTGAGTTTAACAACATTTACTAAGTTCTTATTGGTTAAACCAGCATCAGAAATACCTAAATGCTTAAAACAATGTTGTACACAAGAAACCCAGCAAACTTTATTATCCGTAAATAATGTTTGACTTTCAATAAAGGCAGCAGATAGTAATTTGCTAACATTTCCACATAGCAGTCTTTGATAAAACTTAACATAACTACATATTACATCAATAAATAGTGGATACCGTCCTAGTTCACCGCATACTGCTTCATTTGATGTTTTTTTGTGTACACCCAGATTATTTTTAAAACTTTCATATGCATCTTATCACAGGACATATTTCCAAAGGATTTCAACAACACATAATCTGTTTTTTTAACAATAGAACTACTAATATTTGGTATACCCCAAATCTCACAACCATACAGAAGAATGGGATTAATATTATGATCAAAAAGATGGATGATAGTGTCAACATTTTGGTGTAGCTGACCAAAAAACCTAACTAATCTTAAAACTCAATTATGAATTTCTTGAAATATTTTTGACTCATGTGGAAGCATGCAGCTTTAAGTCAAGTTTTGGCTACGCAGTTTATGGCTCTCATGGCATTGATACAGACTAATTTATTTCTGTTGACAAGTTAAAGTCAGTTAACTCAAGTTGACACTTACAGGTGTTATTGAACAAAATAATCACTGTCATCAATTTTGCCTGCGTAAAATGATATTTATTATGCATTACATTGTCAATGTTAGACAAGTTACTAAATACAATCATTAAGTGTGGATGTACATCATATGGTAAACGTTGCTGCAATGGATCGATTAGGAGGAACATGTTTAATATAGAATTCTTGTCTGAATGCAAGTGTGGTATTGCTTTGGAAATTGTACATTATATATATTGTTAATTTTAAACATGTAAAACCTACCATCTTATTTCAGTTATTTAATAATTATAACGTTTTCGACTAAATATACTATGATTTTTTAATTATGTCATAAGCAAGTTAAATGTAAATCCACGTGAATTATGTAGAAAACTCAACCTTTAAACTTTTAATCACATTGAAATTAATAAAGAGAGTATGGATTTGTAATCATTAAAACATAAAAAAATGTAGAAAACTTTCGATTTGAACAGAATGTTGCGTTTCGTTCTATTTACTGCATTTGGACGTCAAATGTCTAATGTTTGCAAACCTAAAGAGTACTACCAATGACTGTAATTTAAAATATGTTTAGTTTAAGAAATACAGCCTCAATGGAAAGATATTCATTGATTCAGAGTGACTTGAATGACACATTATTAGCTTATTTGTAACATCCTGACAATCATTTTGAAGACTATTTGGGCAATATCAATAATACAATTATGCTTCCCAAATATGACCTAAATTTTGCATTTCTGGTCGATGTAGCGTGCAAATTAATGATAAGATTGCTAAAACTTGATCACAAAAACAATGAGAAGCACAGTATTTAATCGCCAGAGCTATTATTAAATATTAAAAGACCGCTATTATTTCGTTCTGCAAAACAATAATGAATGCTGAACGAAATTATTTGTATCGGTACAGTGTGTTCGATCCCTTCTACGACAATACTTTGTTTAAGCCCTTACAGATGAGCTTTTGTCGCCAGTTAAGCTTCCAGCTAGCTTGCAGTTAAGTGCAGTCTGGCCAGCCTCTGTACTGTCAGTGTGTGCAAGTACGATTGTGACTACTTGTATATGTCAATATTTTTCAAAATGGCCTAGACTAGTCAACGATATAATGTTCTTGTTTTTTACTTTTGTTAACCCTTGTGTGACGTTTAAATCGAAGATATGATATATTTGTCTCGCTATCAAACAGGCATTATCCGAAAATGTCAGTGATAACTTGTGAGCCTTTTTAATGTTTTACTCGACAACTGATCAATTGCAACCCATTAAAAAGGTAATAAAAGTAGTTTTCGCATGCTAACTATTTTGTGTCGATTGATCACATAAACGTAAGCGCAGATTAAACATTCATCTAACGTAAACAATAAAACACTAATCGATTTGTTCTATATATCAAAACGTGAGTGCAGTTGTACAGATTAAAACTTCAAACTACCATTTACATCAACAGAGGTTCAAGTTGAAATGTTTTGAAGATACTTCCACTCAGATAATGTACGGTGAACAAGTCTTTTATTTCGAAAATTTACTATTGGCACATAACCTTAACAAACTTAGAGGATCTTGTTTTTATATTTTAATGAATTTCCAAAAAACACAATTTCTGATAGTTTTGCATTCATTTGAAAAGCTTTTGAAATAAGTCTTAACTACGATCTTCCAATTATTTTAATCTACCAAATCGTTAATATCTGTTTATATTGTTACTGTTATCTGTGACCATATGTAAGACTTTTACATATGATTTGAAAATGATAGTTTCCCGTATTTAGATTTGACGGATATTGTAGATCTACAAAATATACAGAAACAAAGAAAAAATGGAAAACATGAATAATGGAAACAAAACTAAATTTAACCAACTTTTCTGACTGTTTTTATTACAGTCTTTTTTTTTTCGACATTTTAAACACATTGGAAGAGATTTTTAAGTATCATATTGAGTCAAATGTATCAATAAGTCTTATTTAATATTTCATAGACGATTTTATGTAGGTTATCTGCACTACGGTTACCGCATTGTCTGTCGGGCGTGCTCTTGGATTGTTGGAATGGCTTGGGTTTACTTATTGTGTTGACCGGGAAAGTAACCATGATAGAAAAATCATATTAAGATGGTTCAATGTTTCTGTGGTTACATATTGTGACGACAGGGAAGTGTTTTTATTTTTGCCTATCATATTAAAGAGAAACAACATCAATTTGACAACACTCGGCAATTTGATTTATACTCTGGGGATACGCCCCTCGTACAAATAAGATAGCCTCTTGTTACCATGGTCTTTTATTACTAAATTAAATATGATATGTGTTCAAGCTATTCAAATTAGTTCCTTATATTTTCAGAAAGCAAATATGTCTTGACGCAAAAGTAATTAAAAGCTAATTGAGAAAATTGATCAAAACTATTGTTAGAATAAACGCATATGATGCAGGTATAAAATATAGTGATTTTTAACGAGGGTTGTTGAGAAATTATGTACAATATCAATACTGTTGCATTTTGATGTGTCAGTCTACAATTGTTTTATGTATAAGTTATGAAAAGTAAATGAAACCACTTTTTGTAACTTCATTGTTTCAGTTTTTGTTTTCAAAGTAAAAATAAATAGTTTAATCTTACAGATGATCTGTATAAAATATTGCAGTTTATAAATATTTGTCTTTTTTTATATAAAATCCCTTTATGATTCAATATTTGATTAAGAACTCTTTGAACAATCCTCGTATAGACGTATAGGTACATTCAAGCACCAAATATGGTATCCTCTTTCGTTAACGCAATAACATACGTAAAGTTCAAGCAAGGTGTCTGCGTAGTTGTAGGGTCTATATTTTTATATATTTTCGTTTAATTAACCAGCAACTACTATCTAGATAAGCAATATTGTATTTCTAATTTAATGAATATTTTTATGATATAATGTTCCAATGTCATCCTATTTTTGTCAATATGATTGATTAATGTGTTGATGTAATGTACTTATGTTGTTTTGTTGTCAATAGTTTTGCTGATAAATCAGTTAGACTGACCATGATAAATGATATATTTACATGTAAACGGCTGTAGTATATTATAAAAGAAAGATGAATTTATGTCCATGACAAAATATCAGAATGAGAGGAAAATATTATGAATTATTACTGAGACTGTTATTATGCATTAAAATTTTTGATTTTATTTTTTATTATTCATTTTTATTCAATTTTTTATTTTGCTTTTATTTCTTAAGGTACACTTTAATGTCGGTAATATGTTATAACAGAAGGCATAAGAACAAATACAGATAGGAAGATCTAAGTTAACCAATCTATGATAATCGCTTTAACAAGATAATTAATCCTATTTCAGACCTTTCGATAGTAAATGTTACAAAAGAAATTTTAACACTATCAGTAACCATAAGCTGATTTGTCTTGAACTTACAGGGTTTCAGTTAATACTTTTATTAACAAGTAAACATTGTTTCATTGGATGATTCCAAATTTCGTTACACGAAATTAAAATTGATTGGTTAAAATTCCCTAAGGGAATTAAGGGTCACATGATGTACAGTAAAATTGATTGGTCTATTATTGTTATGGAAGTTGTTGTTCTAAAGTCCTTTCCTCTGAAGAGCCATAGATTGTATGACTCTGGTTTGAAATAGTTTAAAAAATAGTTTGAAAATAAATTGAGGAAAAAGGACATCTTTTTGTATTTTAGGTAAGTCAAATATTTTAAGTTAATGTTAAGAGAATGTTGTACTTTGTAATTTTTGGGTGTTATAACTTATGTTCTGACTTAAATGTATATGTAATTGTTTTAACTACATGTAGAAGTTATTTAATATATTACTTTCTTAGATAATAACTTAAGATTTGTTATTGGTAGCACTTGGCGTAATTGTTTAAACTTTTCGTTCAACTAGTCGTTTCGTTTAATTTGACCAGTTGGCATAATTTAATAGAAAAGTAAACATGGCGCTTTCTGTCAGTAGAATTTATTTCCGGAAACTTTATATTGTTATTATTTGGTGAGAACTTAAGTTTTAATCTTTATTATATGTTAGAAGGCAAGATGATAATAATTGGGAATGAAAACATGTAATAGATTATGAAATCATCATCTTTTGTTTAATATAATCAAGTTAAAATGGCATGTTGAATGAAAATTATTGAATTCTACTTTCACTTTGTTTAGATAATTTGTATGTGTAATATAATTCTATTATAATTTCAATCTTTAATATCTGTTTATGCTATTCTATATATGGATATATAAATTGTATGACTCTGGATTGAAATAGTTTAAAAAATAGTTTGAAAATAAATTGAGGAAAAAGGACATCTTTTTGTATTTTAGTTGTACAAGAATTCCCCTAGTACCAAAGCAGAACACTTGGTGGGGTAGTGGATGATTCCGACCTCTCAAATTAGCAAGCGAGTAACCAGTAAAATCAGCAAGCGAGTAACAAATGCCACTTTCGTCTAGACCGTCAAATTATAGTTTGAGAAGTGTACAAACTCCGCCTACTGAGCCAGAACAGCCACAAGACCTTGGTTTGCCAACATCAACAACACGTGAACCTGGTTTTTTTCCAATGGCAGGTGCATTTAGGATGGAGGATTTTTACGGGGATGGGACACAGGATATTGTCCGTTATCTGAGACGATTCGATGAATACGTTAGAGCAACGGCTCTTAAAGATGAACAGGCTGTCGCATCACTTGCCTGGCATTTGAAAGGCTTGGCAAGATTATGGTATGAATCGCAAAACATAAGACCAGAAAGAATAAATGAACTGAAAGATATGTTGGTTGCAAAATTCAAAATTGAAAAAGAAGCAAGTCTAGATATTTACACTATGAAACAGTCACCTGGTGAGACTTTGAACCAGTTTTTAAATAGGCTTGAACAAGCTACATACATCAACAACATTCCTGAAAATGTACAAGTTCAAATCGCACTTAAAGGTATGGAAGGGATGGTTGGCCAGGCAATGGGGGCGCACGCTCCAAAAACATTACAAGAAGTTCGAAATTTGGCTGCCAGGATGGGGGATATCCATGGAAACATAGGTGATCGTGCCCAGATTAATGTGACAGAAACTTCTAAACTTGAACAGACAGTTGAGCAGTTGGTAGCAGCTGTAACAAAGTTGACAACAGAAAAGAACCGTGAAGGAAACAATGAAGACAGACACTATAAGAATAAACAACAACAGGCTGTTCCGTCATGTCATCGTTGTGGAGGTAGGTGCTATTCTGCTAATTCTTGTAGAGCAATGGGCAAAACATGCTATAAATGTAATAAATTGAACCATTTCGGCAATAAATGTAGAAGTTCAAAATTCGGGCATAACAATAATAGTTCTTTTAACAAAAAGTCTTGGAACCAGTCAAATAATACACAATAGGGGTGCGTGCCTGTCTGCAGGTCACAGCCAGTAGATAGGCATAACAGTATAGTTTACAAGCAAATTGATAACAACTTAAACAGTGCTAAAACTAAGGGAAAACAAACAAGATTTTATGAAAGAAAGTCTGATAGTGCTCATGTGTCATATATTGATCCAAAATTTTCAACTATAATGACTAGAAACACAGTCTCTGTTAGTATCAATAACACAAATACTAGATTTACCTGATCATATTGCTATTACTTATGATCTACAATATTACACAACTTTTGGAAATCTGGAACTTCAAAAATGCAAGTTTAATAAAATTGTGCAGTGTGATTTTAATAAAATTCTAATGCCTGCTATTAAGAAATCTTGTGAATTCTCCTTGTTTAAAAATGACAAAATTTTAATCAAAGAAAATTGTAATTTTAGATTTTTGCTGAATCATATTTCTAATGATGTTGTTCTGCTATCTAAAGATTCTATATTAGTTTATAATGTTGATGTCCTTGAATATGATTGTAAAACTGGAAAGAAAATGGTTAAAGGTTGCAAATTTTGTACCATGAATGTGCCATGTGATTGTTCAGTTTCTACAAGTCATACATTTTTACCTGCAAGATTGACAGACTGCTATGAAAATACTTCAGCAAAATTACATCCTGTAAATCTTGCATTGCTACAACAATTTTTTAATGATAGTTCTTTGAAAGATATTGATAGTAATTCATTATTTGAAAATCCAATGGCTATAAATGTTCCAAAATTTGAAATTTACAATCACACTATGAATAAAATTTTAGCAGATGACAGCAAAGCTCATCTTAACTTACAAAAAATGGCACAATCAGCAAAAGAAAATTCACTTATTTATCAATCTCTCACAGATTCTTTACTGTCAGGAAATATTGCTTTGGATGATAATATTATTTCAACTAATGACATTATTTTATATGTAACAGCATCTGTTGCAGCATTTTCTCTGATTGCTTTCATAGTTACAGCATGTAAGCTTAGAAAAGTATTAATTATTGTATCTACATTACAAATCACTTGTACCAAACAAGTTAAAGCTTCAACTGTTCCATCATTAGTTTATGTAACTTCTCAACAAGCTACAACAAATGACATGTATTTTTGGGAGAAACTAAATTTAAGAAATGAGCACTGGATCATATCCCTTAATGTCATAATCATAATTCTTCTTGTTTTTGTAATGATAAATACTTGTAAAGTTTCAAGGAACAGTACTAAAATAGTGGTTGAAATCACTAATGGAAAACATTCTGTACAGGTACCACTTAAAACTCTAACTTTATGTCCTACCTACTGGCAAATAAAGGCACCTAAAAACATTGACCAAATAACAATCAGAGGTATGTGGACTCCAATTGTTACATTTGACTGGGATGATTTTGAAATAAAGAATAAGCTAACAAATCAACCATTACAGATAGAAACAAATTACAGGGTAAATTATTTTGTGTCCAGAAAATTAAGACATATTATGTCTACCACTTATTGTGCCTATTTCTTTATTCAACATGACAAATTGTTCATGCCTTTACAAACTTGGTAATACATGTTTATACCCATTGCTTTATAATAGTTAGTATAGATAGCACCACCTCAGACAAATAAATTGTATATATTGTTTTAGTATATATATGTGAACATTAATTTGTATTTTCATGAATTATCTTACAATGAAGACAGACTTTGACAAGATGAAAAGAAATAAATCAAATTGATGTCATATATTTTTATGTGTCGCATGGTGTATTGATATTTGTAAATATGTATATGTTTTCTTTCTATATAAAAAAAAAAAACACACAAAAAAACTGGTGAGATACTTATATGCAATATGCATGAGAATATAAATGGTATTTAATGACAGTTAAAAAAAAAATGCATTTATTTTGTTATTGTTGTAAATATGTGCTTTTGTTTTGTACTTTATGTAGAAAAATACTGATATAATGCTTAATGCATTTACTTATTTAAGTACACATAGAATGCTTAATGTATTTAAATTAATACAGTTTGGATATATTACTCCTGTACTCTTTATAGGAATAAAGAAAATTTAGAGGAGGGGGTGGTATTATGCATTAAAATTTTTGATTTTATTTTTTATTATTCATTTTTATTCAATTTTTTATTTTGCTTTTATTTCTTAAGGTACACTTTAATGTCGGTAATATGTTATAACAGAAGGCATAAGAACAAATACAGATAGGAAGATCTAAGTTAACCAATCTATGATAATCGCTTTAACAAGATAATTAATCCTATTTCAGACCTTTTGATAGTAAATGTTACAAAAGAAATTTTAACACTATCAGTAACCATAAGCTGATTTGTCTTGAACTTACAGGGTTTCAGTTAATACTTTTATTAACAAGTAAACATTGTTTCATTGGATGATTCCAAATTTTGTTACACGAAATTAAAATTGATTGGTTAAAATTACCTAAGGGAATTAAGGGTCACATGATGTACAGTAAAATTGATTGGTCTATTATTGTTATGGAAGTTGTTGTTCTAAAGTCCTTTCCTCTGAAGAGCCATAGATTGTATGACTCTGGTTTGAAATAGTTTAAAAAATAGTTTGAAAATAAATTGAGGAAAAAGGACATCTTTTTGTATTTTAGGTAAGTCAAATATTTTAAGTTAATGTTAAGAGAATGTTGTACTTTGTAATTTTTGGGTGTTATAACTTATGTTCTGACTTAAATGTATATGTAATTGTTTTAACTACATGTAGAAGTTATTTAATATATTACTTTCTTAGATAATAACTTAAGATTTGTTATTGGTAGCACTTGGCGTAATTGTTTAAACTTTTCGTTCAACTAGTCGTTTCGTTTAATTTGACCAGTTGGCATAATTTAATAGAAAAGTAAACATGGCGCTTTCTGTCAGTAGAATTTATTTCCGGAAACTTTATATTGTTATTATTTGGTGAGAACTTAAGTTTTAATCTTTATTATATGTTAGAAGGCAAGATGATAATAATTGGGAATGAAAACATGTAATAGATTATGAAATCATCATCTTTTGTTTAATATAATCAAGTTAAAATGGCATGTTGAATGAAAATTATTGAATTCTACTTTCACTTTGTTTAGATAATTTGTATGTGTAATATAATTCTATTATAATTTCAATCTTTAATATCTGTTTATGTTATTCTATATATGGATATATAGATTGTATGACTCTGGTTTGAAATAGTTTAAAAAATAGTTTGAAAATAAATTGAGGAAAAAGGACATCTTTTTGTATTTTAGTTGTACAAGAATTCCCCTAGTACCTAAGCAGAACACTGTCATGAGAAAATGAATTATTGCTATACTAATTAAAAAATATATTATGGATCATTTTGTGCTTGAATATTTATTGCTGTCATGGATGGTTTAAATGAATGGACTGAAAACATTTTCCCGAGATGTGTACATCATTCGATGTAGATCTGGATCAATAACTTTTATGCAAAAGTTTCGGATCATTGGCTCGCTCGGTTGTGTTTTAGTGTACTCATTTTTATTAAAGAAAACGTTCTTATGCTTTCAACTCAAACCCGGCTAAGAATCGTGCAAAAAATGATTTTCAATTTATTTATGATTATCTTTAGTATCCTTTGCAAATATATATATATATCTATATTTTGTTTAAAGTGCTTTAGACCTCAGTATCATACTGATGAAACAGTTCGTTTAAAGGGATACTCAGACAAATTAATGACAAAAATATTAAAATCTTCTTATGTACTCAAATCACTCTACAATGACATTTTTAATAGTCCGACAGAATCACCAAGTAGTTGTAAAACAATTCATGTAACTTGAAAAAAACCCATAGAAGTTACAGTAACATATATTGTGGATATTGTATGATTGAACCAAGTCTAAGTCATTCATTTGACACGTTCTTTAAAATTTATAGAGATCACTATGACTCGTAACCCTCTAACCTGACCTACGTGGGTCAAGTTAGGAAACCACCACTGAGAAAAGTTTATTCCTCCTGTGACTGCCCAGTGTATCCATTTTGAGGACATTTACAGAAAATGAATGAAAAATTCAAAACGAAGAAATGAAAATGTTGTATCTGTCTCGTCGAATTGTTACGTTATAATGCAGATGCCATATTCTTTCTCTGGTTTCCATATAATACATTTTAACACTAGCACAAATTTCTTTTCCATTATATACATATGTTTATATAAACCATTTCAATTTTTTTTGCAACACATTATTTTTCACTAAACGACCTAAGATGTAATTTGAAAACGGCGGAAAAAGATAAAACCAAAAGAAGTGTTAAGTACACAGACAACTGTTTGAGCGCTAACATGCATTTTATTCACGCCTGCATACGATATAGTGCAGATAAAATTTGACACTAACAATTTGTTTGGAGTGGATATTACATCAATATTTGTTTGAATTATCTTTAAAAAATAAACATTTAGATAAGTTAAGTTCAATAGGTATGTCAAGTAGGTCTGATATTGTATTTAACAAACTGTTTTATAGCATACATTTGAAATTTAAGAATCAATTTTATTCGATAAACCAGTAGAAACCCAATAGTTTAGCTTGTAATGTACTAAAAACGTATGCAATCTATCTGGCACATTTATTAAGTATACTACAAGATTAGAGGCACACACATTATAAAATTTCGGTATTTTTCGTCAATTCCAGAAGTAACAATACTGATATTTTGGTGTAAGCTATTATATAAAATTGTACAAAATGTATATTTCAAATTTGGTTGTAATTGTATGTCAATAGACATTCTTAAATTGATTCTATGTCAAACATAATATTTTACGAAAAACACTTTATTTTTCAAATGGATTCAAATAAATACACTCGTATAACAGATAACATTTTCAGTCTTTGTTAAAAGCAAACTTTAAAGTGGATATACTACTTTCAATTGGTATTATTTCAAGATGATTACAAAGAATTGGTGAGATGTTCCGAATAATGATGAAAAAATAAGGACATATTTGCGTTATTAGTAATTTGTTTCAAAACATAACGAAAAAGTTGTCTATGTAACTTGAACTTGAACTGACAACAGAAAACTAATATTGCGAAATAATAATAATAATTTCAAATTGATAAAGTATATTTGATATGATATCTGTATCTGCTGAAGTCCGTTTCACTGTAAGCGACGGCCGCAACAACAAAAAGAAATAACTTTTGAAAGCTCGATGTCCTTGCACGCCAGTAAGTAAGGAAGTTTGATAATACAGAATGTATCAAGTTTCTTTCTCGACTACTACATCAAAAAGAAATATAAAAAATGTACATTTATTGTCACTAGCAAATATACAAATATTTTATTTTGCTGCAAACAAAAATTGCTAACATTTAAACATTTATACGGCTGCGATTTAATGGAAACACTGCCAAAAGATAACACCGATTGCATTTCCGGACAATATTGAATTGAATTGTTACAAACATGTGAACCTGTATATCTTTTTTAAAGTACTCGTCTGACTGGTGAAGCACCTTTTTAAAACATCTGTTTACACTATTGTATAGATAAGATTTGACAATTCCAATTTGTTTTAAGTTGATGTTAGATTGATACTTGTTTGAATGTTCTGCAAATATTTTCCATTAAGATAATACAAGATCATGTTTGCTAACACGCTGCTATTATGTTCGGACGCAAAACTAAAGTTCAACCTATGGTAAAATGATATGCATTTATTACTTATAGATTTCAAAAATAAAATTATCATCGGATACCAGCTTCTTCTATACATATAAAATTTGAATATAATACAGCGCCGTTGGGTACTGACAAACACAAAAAATGAGGATACAAGACATAAAATGTTTCCTACTCAAAGAAAATATCAGATTTTTCTCCTTTTGTGCAAGGTGCATTTTTAGATGTCATTAAATGAAACTGGCATTTTTAATTTTAAAAGAATACAATTAGAAGTTAGTACTTTTTATTTTGACTATTCGAAGAATAGGGAAACCTATTGTACTCACCCAGGAATCGGCGTCCCACTTTGGTTAAGTTTTTGTGTGCAACTAGGTATCTCCAAAACTACTAAAGAGAATGGGTTATATCTTAACTCACTTTTTTGACAGCATAATAGAAAGTCACTGTCCAGGATATCCCTAACTCTGAGATGGATTTTGACAGAAATATGGTTCTTTTTGAATTTCAGATCATATCCTGGCTCTTGTTTAACTATCAAGCACTGAGAATAGTCGAGCACGCTGTCCTACCGACAGCTCTTGTTTACTCGCTTACTAAGCGTCATAATTCACTACCATAATATCTACATGCTATGTTTGATTGCTTATGCATCTTCTTAGTCTGTATACAACGCAGTCAAGTACATTTTGCTCTTTACGCTTAATTGTCATTGAGAAAAAAGAGACATTGCACAGTTTGATTTTGTTTTCCGTTGGTTATTTACTGATAAAAAATATACCTTGCAATGCTGTTTTGCAACAATGCCTCCTTATTGCTGCCCTAAAATGACATGTCTTATTTGTCCATTCGCAATTAAGTTTTGATGATAATCATTTACCATTTACAGTACAAACTGAACAGGAATTTTGCAGATAATGCAAAACCAAATATTTGACACGCGTCAACAACAGAAAAAACATATTGCCAGACAATGATTAACGAGTAAGTTTCGAAACATATACTGACATCTGCAAAGGATTGCATGTTTTAGATTTTTGTTGTTGTTGTTTTTTTATTCAGTTTTTTATCATGTCAAATCATTGTCTTCTGAAGGGCATACAACCATTGACACAGCTTTTTTTAAACATAGAACTTATTTTCTTTTCATGCTAGATCTTATTCTTTATCTTTTTATACCCCCACAGACAAAGTTTAGGGGGTATATAGAAGTCAGCTTGTCGGTTGGTCGGTCGGTCAGTCCGTTGGCCGGTCCACTTCAAGGTTTCCGGACGATATCTAGAGTTTTTAAAGAGGTATTGTAATCAAACTTGGTATATAGCAACCTTATGTGGAAACCCCGATTAGTATTGCATTTGAACCACCTGGGGTCAAGATCAAGGTCACCGTTATTAAAAATACAAAAACGGTTTCCGGAAAATAATTAGAGTTAGGAATGAGATATTGTAATCAAACTTGGTGTATAGTAAGCTTGTGAAGACCCTGGTTGGTATTGCATTTGGACCCCCTGGGGTCAAGGTCACAGTTACTAAAAATAGAAAAATGTTTTTCGGACAATAATTGGAGTTAGGAATGAGATATTGTAATCAAACTTGGTGTAGTGCAAGCTAATGTGGAGACCACGGTTGGTATTGCACTAAAGTAGAAGGCCATAAAAGGGGACTCTTATTAACCTTAAGCTGCCTCTCTGTTAATAAATAAACAGTGTAAGACAGAAACTTTGTCTACCATGAATCATATCCATTAACAATCAATGAATGAGAAGAAAGAAGTCAAAAATACAATTGAAAGTTGTATGATTTAAAACATAAAATACAATCAACTGACTCAAGAAGTATTAAAAATGTTGCATTTGAAAAACAATATGTTGGTTTGAAGATATGTGTCTTTTTAAACTTTGCTTTTAATAAATACTTTTGTAAAAAATTGCTGGTTTTTTTAAATAAACTTGAAGAACAATATTACTGCCGATTACAATATATAGTTCTAACATCCGGAGTTGCTTGCTGCAAATGTTGATCGTGAAAAAAAGTAATTCTATAAAAAAAATTCAAGTGTGACAGACAGAAAAACACAATTTCATCGACTAAACAAAGGATTGTACTGCTTTAATATCGTCTGCCTCTGTAAAACTGCCATTAAAATGTCATTAAAATAGAAACACGACGTTAAAGTAATTGTCTGTGTAACATATTTAAACTTAGACATGCTCTTTTATTCTGTTATTTTTTTTGTGAATTTTGTCTGAACACGATGAAAAGCAGGCCGCTGTCGTCTGGGTGCCCTACTGGTGTGTCGGTGGAGGGGGCTGCATTCAGTGAACTTTTCCATGCCTTGTTGATCTTTGCTCTCAATTTTTTTTCTTCGCTGTTAAATAAATGTAAAAAAATATAATACGGTTTGTAGGAAATTAAACAAATCTTTTAACAATGTCCAAGCAAAACAAAGACAAAGTAAAAATATTAGGAAGTGAAGGAAGACGTAATTTACAATTTACAAAAGAAATGTGTCATAGTATCAACTGACCGATATATTTGTAGCGGAATTTTCTCTTAAAATTATTTCAGTCATTCGGTGCGAATAGAACTCTCACACTACGACTCTATCACATTCATTTTATAAATATGTTAATGCAGCCACTCAAATTTATTTATAACATTTAATTTTTGATAAAATCAGTGGTGTCAATCTTTTATCAGCTACAAGTGTTTCATCAAGTGATTTCATCAAAGAGAAATTGATGCTAGTTAAACAGTTGTATCTTTTGCTCAACTGTTACAATGGTGTTACAGGGGATATAGCAGAGTCTAATGATGACCTGTATTTGATAAATGTTTTCAAATTGATCATATTATATAATAGTATGATAATTTGCAAACTGATGAAACTTTAATGCATCTTAAAGCCACTTAAAATTGATCATAAACAAAATGTTATCGCTATAATGTGCTAAATTTAATCTAATGTTACTAGCATTTAATATCATTTTACTATTCAAGTCAGTTAAATAACCACTTAATAAAAGTCATATCTACATTTAGTTTGCATTTCTGTGGATAAATTATTTTCCATCTCAGCTGATTAGGTTTAAGATTAAAACATATGTTTTGAAATAACAGTTGGATTTTAACTTATTCAGGTCATTAAGCAGACTTTTGTATCATGGATAGAAAGAAAATATTAAGTAAATTTTACTAGTTCACAGTTAAAATTTTTAAATTTTGGGGAAAAAAATTAAAAAATTCTTTGTTTAAAGTTTTTAAAAAACTTTTTATTTTGGGAGTGAAAAATTTGCTTCGGGAAAATTTTGGAACTTTTTTGATTTTTGGGTTCATTTGCCTGGGTCATTTTTACCTCTAAAAAAAAGACTTTTGAAAAAAAAAGAGAGTCATTCTTGAAATAAATAAAAGAATCTAAAATAACTTTAATTTGAATTTGACTGTGAAAGCCCAAAAACCACCAAAACAAAAAACTAAATTCAAAGAAAAAACGCTGAATATTTGCCCCAATCTTTAAATAGTTTTAAAAAAATTTAAAACATAATTTTAAAGAAAATTTATTTTTGAATATTTTAAAGCAGTCAACAGACAATAAGACAAAACCCCTGTACAAACCCTTTTTGGCAAAAAAAAGGAAAATCCAGCTATAAATGTTAAATGTTTCATTATTAAACTGTCTAATGAAACATGTGATGATTAAAAAAAAAATTTAAATTTTATCCGGAAATAGATGGAATGTAAATGAATGGTTCCACATTTTATTAGCCGGGGAAATCATTCAGTTTACAAGTCATCACCTTTGCAGCAGTTTACAATTTTGTTCTTACCGTCAAAGGACTAAGCTTTCATTGATAAGAATTATTACTCATTCGATTTGAGATATTTAGATACATTTTAAGTATTCAATTTGCTTCATTATACTTTATTTCATCATCTTGGCCGGTTCGTTTCTGTGAGAGAGAAACAAGTAAACAGTCATTGACATGAGTAAATGTGATAATAACATTATATGATGGAAGTGTTATAATAGCTGAAACATTAGACTTAAAAGAGTGCATACCTTTGTGGTTAATTACTGACAACTGTATATGAGTATTCAGCAGAACGTTAAAAAACAAATATCACATTTTAAAGAGAATGGTTAAGTGAACTAGCACATTAGTTCTATTTACAGCTTCTGAATTCCAAAGAAACGTTTTAAAGATAATTACAACACACTATTAGTGTAATTTTATCGTTAATATGTTAACAGTTTACTTAAACAGAAAATATGTATCATTATAATGAAAATTGTATGCGGTAGAGCTTTTTCACTACGATCAAAAAATTTCCGTGAAGAAATCATTATAGCATATGTTTAGACCAAAAATGTTTTGTTAGTGGAGACTTGAACATGATTTTGCAGATATTGACATCAAAGGTATAAGTGTTCAAGCACTTGCGTAAAGATAATCGTTTTACAACAATTTCTTGCAGATCCTTCAATGCTTTTTAACTGACTTTATCAGATTTATTTTTATTATTTTCCAAATACTGTCGTTCATTGAACTAGATGATTGAAGACGATGTCAATTTGATGTATAGGTCACATGTTAAAGTCCGTCAAAAACTAAATAATCGTCATGTACAAATTCATTGTTTCAAATCCAAACCTTAAAATCGTTATGTACAAATTCATTGTTTCAAATCCAAACTTAATAATCATTATGTACATATTCATTGTTTCAAATCCAGTGATTCAAAAATCATACAATTTATCGTGAAAATCACACGCATTAACAATTTATTATTTACTGACACACTGCTTCAAATCCATCATATAGAGGAATTTGTTTATCATATTGTTTATGTAAACAGTAACAGTTATTCTTCGCGGACAGTTTGATATAGTACATAATCAGTCAGTACAAATTACACATAATTTTCGATCTACAAGTAATTTGAAAAATGAGAACAAAGGTCAACAAGACAAGTAACCCTGACACGACACACTAGCAGAGCACATAGAAGACACCGAGGGGAGAAATGAGGGAAGGGACAAAACATTTCTGTTATTTTATTCATTGCAAACACTGGCAATAGAAAGAAATAATATCTCTGAGCAGATGGTATTTTTGTACACACATTATAACAATTTTGCTATAAAAGATAGAACAGATTTTTTTAGAACAGATTTTATTATTCAATATGACTTGAACATAACAGTTCTGTTCTGTTCTGTTCTGCTATAAAAGATACACTATCAAATTGCTCTCAGTTAGCTCTAAAAGAATAATATCTCCTAAATTGATAATGATTCTTACTTCCTTTACACGCGCCATATCAAATCGTTGTCGAAACCTTCTCATTTAAAGGCATTACACAATTAAGCAAATTGGTCTTATTTCCAATCAATCATTTAATTGTAATTAGATACATCAGCAATATATGTATATATTTCTGTTCTCAGTTCATTTTTGCTTTTCTCAATTTTTCTTTCTTTTATCTTGCACTTGAGGAAATAATTTGAATTATCAGAGATAATTCGATAGTTAGTAATTGTTTACTACATGAAGAAAAATTTAGACTAGAAAATACATTAAGAAGGGATTTGCAATACAAAACAGTTTCATCATACTGTAAGTTTATTTTGAAATATGACTTTTTTCAAAATGTGTTGCTGACTCAAAGTGAAAGAATGCGTTTGAAGTTGGATATTTAGGGAACTACATAGCTCATTTAGTACTTCGTTAATTTCTTTTAGAGGATGACCTTATTTTGATGGCATGGTCCAACACTTGATAGCCATTTCGGCTTACATTTAATAAAATCTTTATATAAATTATACTTTCAAAGGTACAAGAATCTACATATAAAAACGTCATTACGATATAATTAATTTTAAAAAAAACGAAATAATCAGACAAACGTTTAATCATTTGAAAAGAAATGGTAATGGATCGGGCTTAATGTCGGCAACTTTCATTGTAATTAACAAACAAATTGTATTTCATAAAAAAGTTTTATCACATGTTATCGCGTTCAACGTCACTGGTAAGACGCCTCATTTTCTTTTATTCCTACAAGTCCATCAACATTCTTATTTGTTCATGTGTGTTTAACTAAAGCTGTTGGTGAAAAGAAGAAATCGTGCAAAAGAAATAATCAATAGTCAATCAAGCAGAGACAGTAACATATTTTTTTTTTAATTTCCCGATACGATGTTTTAAGGAATACATTTTCTGTATTCTATTAAATGTATTACAATACGGAAAGTGTGTTGAAAATTATTTCTGAAGATTGTGCATACCTTAAGATGAACGTCTGATACGGAAACAATTACATTTTTAAACATAATTGGTTGTGGTAAAATAGTAAATTAAATTTAAATTTCATCAAACATCTAAACATTTAATATGTATTTTAAATATTGTCGCCTTTCTAAAACTATTGATGTTTTTTTTTTTTTTTTTTTTTTCAGAATTAGATTTTTGTTATCTTTGTTCTTACAAATGAGATACTCGAAAAATATTTTGCAAGATTATCCGATCACTTATTTTCAAACACAATATTACAATATTATCACGTCTATAGCCGTATAAAATGACTTTTAAATTTCCGGTTTGGCTTATTTTCTCAACTGTAACTTCTTGCTAATTGAAAATAGTATACTGTATGGTTAATTATACAAATGACGAATATTTAAGACAAAATGTCGCACTGAAAAAGGTCATGCCAAAGAGAAGTTCAACATACAAATTAAAAATGAGCATGGCCAGGTAATCAAAGAACTTTTTATGTTTGTGTAAAGCAACCATCAAAGAACACTTTGTTTCTTTGTTTCTATAAATATATTGTTAAGTAACGACCCGTGTCATTGCCATGTTGACGCCAAAAATCGTTCATGTTGACCATTTAATTAATATATCTAGAAAACCGAGTTGAATGAATGTGTTAATTAAATTGTCCTGTCCAAAACAGGATGAAACATCTCTCTTTTTTTGGATGATGAATTGCTTTCAATAATGGCAAAGAAGGTTTTTTGGCGTCAATCTGTCTGATATCCGTGAAGGTAGAACACGTGTGTCAATTATGAAAACATTATATTAATAAATGGTCATTTAGTATTGTTCAAAGGCACACTGCCACAGTTATGGAAATGATACCTGACAGTAGTATAACAATTTAGAAACAAACTATATCTAAAAGAAAAAGTATTATAGAAAGGTATGTGGATAATGGAGGCATTTGTAAAGTAAATTGAATTACACCTGGTCTCAATTGATATAACATCTTCATGAATAAAATATGTATGAAAATATGTTTGCTTTTTGTGATGAATGAACATGTGAAATGCAGGTGATTTGATGATTTGATTTGATTTTCTTTGGACCGGGCGGTCAATGATAACCTACGAAAGTGCAAGCACTTATTTCCAGTAGGGTCCTTACCTAAGCAGACTCTAGAGACAGCTATGAGATACAAGGGAATCCGGGAACTAGTCCCTAGCTCTTATTGAATAGATTCCTTGGTTCTTTTACATGCCCAGTGTATAGCACTGATACATGCGAGGATTACCTGGATTTCTTACCAGTACACCTCTAGTTAGGTGGGAAACACTGAAAGTGTTTCTGAAAAATCCCAAGGGTGTTACCCAGGATCGAACCCGGAACCTCAGGAGTGACAGTCAGTGGTCTAACCAACTGAGCTATCGCGCCACCTTTTGTACAATTGAATATTAAAAATTGTTTATACGACATTTATACTCCAACTTTATTTGCCCCTTATCCTTTGGCAAAATAAAATTAAATATATTATCATGACCAATATCCCTATTAAGTTTGTATAAATGTTTGTTTTTTTTACTTCAAAAATTATTGAACAAACAAGTTTGTTACTCAGTGAAACTGTGATCTTGACTTTTGACCAAATGACATCAAAGTCAAAAAGCGCCATCGTCTGAACCATATCAATATAATGACTGAAACTTAAAACTTCTGAACTTATCGACCAGTCAAGGTTTGAAATGTTACTTTGTTTCTTTTTCGTAGAATAAAAAATAATTTGCACCCTTTTCAAGCTGAATGCAACTTTAAGTGACGGAAGGATAATGCGGGGGAAGCATGGCGTAAGCATTGCTAAATGTTATTGAACTTCACCTTTGTTAACTTCATAAATTCAATAAATCAATACAATACATTTTTTGTAATATTTCTATTATTTTGCTTGCACTATATTTGCAAGCCATTTATCAAAGATCAAACGAAACATATCAAATAAACTTCAATCCGTGTTATTTCCAAACAATAGTAAAAGTAATAAATGAACAGCACTTTCTATAAACGTTATGACTTAGCTAAACACCTAAAGAGTTATTCTCCCGTCTGGAACGCTGATCTTCCGGACATTGATTGCAATATAACGTCTAACAAACTCATTTAATGCATTGAAAAGCATTTACATGTATCACAGGTTGTGTACATCACTTTTATGGATTTTATTGTTGTGAGCGTTTTACTCAGAAGCTAAATTGATTTTAGGATTAAGACCAATGCTAGAAACCATGCTGCCGGCAACTGAAAATACCCGTGCGTCTAGTGTCATTTATGTTCAGTGGTAAGAAATTTTCGTAACAGTTTTCTCAGCAACTACTTATCGCAGCCTAATGATATTTGGCATACAGCATAAACATGCGGTCCCATACCGTGGGATTTGATTTCGGGTCTGTCGCTCATCCACTTCCTGTTTACCGACTTAGTTAAATTTTCGACATTAATGGTCAATGGTAGGAAATTTAATTTTCGTACCAGTTTTCTCAGCAACTAATTATCACAGCCTCTTCATATTTATATGTGGCCCCATACCATGGAATTCGATTTCAGGTCTGTCGCTCATCCACTTCCTGTTTACTGACTTAGTTAAATTTTTCTACATTAATGGTCAATGGTAAACATTTTTTGTAACATCACGGCCTCATGATATTTAGTATACAAATGCAACCCGGCCTTTTCTGTCTTTGACCCATTTTCTTGCTTTTGGGGAAAAAGGCTAGCTTCTGACAGTGTTTTTTATCATAAGACAAGCAAAATGTAAGTTAGTTACTAGTCTGATGTGTTTACGACTTACATATGTCTGTCTTTGTGGAAAAAATGCATCATATTTTACGTTAAGTTTTGAACAAATCAATTGTTAAAAAATACTAAAGTACTGAAAACGAAAATAATTACTCCAATTATTTTGAAAATTCCTACACAGGCACTTCAATTGTTATAACAAGAACATAACAAATTGTCATAAAGAATTGATTGATACAACTATTTCAGTATCAGTCAGGAAATAAAAGTGCTTATACGAAGCATAATAGTTTTCTGCTTTATCGCTATAACATTACATCAAATTCTATCATTGATTATGCTTCTTTTTTCAAGACTATTTTTAACAATTCTAATGGACCAAATAAGTGCAGAGTAAACAAGGTTTGCATGCTTATCGTCGCCAATAGGAAAAAAGGATCAAGTGGTAAATTACAGCATGCAGTTTTCAATGACTGAACATATGTTGACTGAAGTGGCATGCACCAAGGATAAAGAAATATGTCCGTTTGTTCTTTCATGTAAGCTATCTTGCTATATATTTTAAACTCGATATGTTCACGCAATTCATTGGACATGTTCACAAGATACTGTGGATGTTTTATAGGACCTTCCCTGAGCCGGTTCTAAGGGGCGTGGATGGTGGGTAGTTCTTTCAACACTCATTTCTGTCCATGAAAAGGCTCAAGTCAATGCCGAACATTTTCAACTGTGCCGTTATAGGCGTTTTTACTATAATGTTTTTCTCTGTTTGATACGTACAATAACTAGGAAAAAAGAGCTTTCAAAATGTAAAGTTTATGTATGTGTTACTTGCTTTTCACTACACACGAATACACACGAATACAGTTTTTCACTACACACGCATACATTATGTCAATATTTAAAACTTATCATATAAATAATATTGTATGGTTGAAGTCTGTTACTAAATAGAGGTATTATTGAATACGTAATAATTGTGATATCTACTAATTTATTATCAACTTCCGAGGAGTCACTTTTTTCAAGATATTTATTACCTCCACTGAGGTTCAAAGCCTTAAAACATTAAGTTTGAAAATCTTATTTTTTTTAATATCTTTTGGGACATTTAAAATTCATATGAATTTAACGAAAGAAGTTAGATGATCAAAAATATCTAATGAAAACACAAAAGAATGTGTATACCTCTTGTAATTACCTGATTTGTATTATTACATATATACTAGCATATTGATTAACAAATATTTTCTCATCTAAAAGTCGTGAGCTGCCTATAGCTTTTATAAATTAGATATTGCAAAAAAGCGAAATTGCTGTACCAACAGAAAAGTAATGGCTCTCCGTGTGCAGTTTGGTTATCAGGAAAATGTGATAAAATTTAATGATCAACACTGATAATAGCACTGTTTATCTCGTGCGAAACTTGTTAAGATACTTGATGAATGTTATGCCATGTTTAGGAACATAGATTATGACTTCTTCTTATCAAAAAGTAGACATTTATTTCTTCAGACAAAGTCGTTAAACTGTAAATGAAAATTAATGTTATCTCTGGTACAAACCGTTCACAACGATTTCTGCAAATCATCTATCGAGAATTCGTTTCTTCTTGCATCTTGGGTAGTATTAGAAGAGAATTAAATGATAGAAGTGATGAATGGAGTTGTCGTGCTTGTAAGAGTTTGAGTCTTCTAAGCGATATTTAGTTTAAACTAATTTATTTTAGTTCGATTTTGTTCAAAGCTATAAGTTCATTGAAACATGGAATTCGTTCCTGTAACCAATCAGTACTATTAAAGCAATGAGTGTGAAGTTTCTTGCTCACAGAAGCGATATTTCGGGGTGGGGGGATTAGTTGACATATTGCTGATAAATCCTATTCTTACATTCCCCCCTTTACCGAGAACACATCATTTTAAGCTTGTATTATATGTGGAAGACATGTTATGGTCTACCTAAAGAAAATGTATGCATGTAACGATCTTAAAGCAAAAGATAAGGACTGGTATAGAAGTGCAAATGCGTTTCATTTGCTTTGTGTACGCTTTTGTAAAATGCATCGTTGTTGACAAGATGAACAAATTGCTATTTAAGCCATAAACTTAAAAGTTTTGGTTTTCCATGATGTTACTGAATTTAACCTCCTCGTAAAACTAAAACATTAAAGAGATTATATTAATCATTACGCGTGAAGCATTCATGAATTGTGTCCTTTTTTAGAACAATCGAAATTGATTTCCGCAATGATATGAAATCAATAACAATAGGGAGATCGCTTAAATGTAATGCATTTAGAAGTAAAAAAACAATTGTAGAATTATAGTCTTCAACTTCTTTTTCTGATCTTAGAGAGCATTCTTGATTGCTTTACATACCTATTTTATATTATGTGAAAAAAACATGTTAACTGCTGTAAAGATAATGGTATCGTTTTCTACCTGTACAATTGACATGCACTTCTAAAAATCTGGAAACAAAATGATCCCTCAGAGGCATTTATCACAACAAATTTACAAGTGAATTGCAGACTCGGTTTGATTGAGTCTATACATGAGAGATAATGAATACGTGCAACATCCCTCACGCCCCCTAGCACCGGCTTGAGCGGTTCTCACTTCTCAACACTTAATAGTGCTAACATCAATGATCCCGAAAGACCAGAAAAATATAACAACACTGAAGTGAAGTACGGGCTAACGTTTTACAGCTGTCACAGCTAAAAAATATAAAAGTTGTTTGTAATAGACTGAATGAGTCATTCTGTAAAGTTAAAATTTAGTACTTTATGACAAGGGTAACTTAAATTACGTTTTAGATACGTTTGTATATGTACCTAAGTATATAAGGAGATACTCTAAGAGAAGCTTATGTAGAAGGGACTTCTTACAATAAGCAAAGTAACAAATCACAAAAAAGCTTGCTTTTTTACATAACATTGGTTACAAGGAATTATTTCTAAATGTAAATGTTTATCAGCAAAAAAAACAAAAAAAAAACAAACAAACATTTTTTACAGATTTACTACTTTAAACATATTAGAGGCAATTGCACATAATGACAATAATTTTGTGAAATACATATGATTAAATTGACCAATTACATTCAGATTCGTATGAACATTTGATAAAGTGTTGTATACTTAATTATTTAAAAGCAGTGCTTGTTTTGCTAATTATGGATCTTACATTCTCAGACATATCGGCACCTCTGATAAGATATGATCTAAAAATAGAAACATTTTTAAAAATAGAGTTGTCGAACAGTACGGAAAGATAATATTCTTAACATTTATTATTAGCTATAAAGGCATCATATAAAAGAGTATAAAGCTTTTACTTGATAGCTAATGGCGCATGCACGAAATCATTGCTAGGTGGTTTTAACCCAACTTAAAAAAGCCGCATAATATTTTGTACCGAACTAGTTTATTCTTTTTAAATAATAGAAACCAACTCTATTGAATATAAAATGACCAAGAAAAACAAGTAGGACGATAACCAAAAAAATCGTGTTAAAGGCATATTAAGCTTTAGACTGTTTTATTCTTTAGTAATGTCGAGCATGTGTCAAATATTTTTTTAAATAATGGTTCTTGAATTAAGACCATGTTTAACAATTAAGCTCTGAAACATGTAGTTATTTGTCGTTAAGGTAGCAAAATGTAAATAATATAGTATTTTGAAACCCATACTTTTTATAAGTAGCTTTATATATATTGTGTCAAGCTGATGATGACTGATATCAAAATATAAGTACACAAATAAAATTCCTCGCCGCCCTAGGATCATAGCTTTTTTCTTTTTTAATTCGTATTGTTAGATCATCTTTGCAGTTTACAGGTTTTTAATAACAATGTGAAAACAGCGGGAAATGCAATGTCTCAAAAGCTGACACGGAAACACATTACAACGCCATATGGCAAACTGCTGTCATTGATATGTCTGAACAAGTTCTTATTTGCCATGTCATCTATTTTTTTTAAGTTGTTCATACTGCACAAAGCTTAATCATCAGACAGCACATTTGTCTTAAAATATAGCTTTGTAAATCAGTGTTATAGCCTGTAATCAAACAGTGTCAGATTTATTGCACACAAACTCTGTAATTTCCTTATTATGACTATTGCTGAACAATAAATTAATATTGTATTGTCTCTTAAAATTCAGTCAGTAAAGTTGTAAGGACAAGCTGTGAAGCATGCTTATTCCAGATTTTTTAAAAACAATGCAACCTCTGCAATGCAAAATACTCTTTTTAAAACAAACATATTTGTTTTCGCTGAGAATGCTGCTTTAAAAGGCAGCATAAATCAATAGATTATTATATCATAACTAACTAACCACTAGGTAAGTATTATAAAGTCACTATTTAAAAGAAAACAATGCAGATCATTTGTATATCTTTCGACCATTTTGCATCACTCACAAAACGATATGTTCTCTAAGGAAATTGAAAGACTGAAAAGACATTTTAGAACACTTTTATTAAATAATTAGAAGCAATTACAATAAAATGCAAAGGTGCATTTCAATTAAGCGTGCTCATCAGAATTATGGCGATTTAAAGAATATTATTTCCCAATATACAGCATGCTTTTTGAAATTTAAACAGATAACATATTAAAAAATAACCCTTTTAAAAAGTCTTGTTATTTTGCAGACACTTTTTAAATTTTGTATTCATTAACCGTAAATTTAAAAAAGTAGATATCATAGATAAAAGTATGAGTTAGATCTGTCTGGAGTGCAGAGAATTAAGATGTGCAGCAGGGGTAATTGAAACTAAGAGTTCTTGCTCTTCATTATATATCATGATAATGATTGTAATGAGTTCATATTGGTGCTCTCATTTAAACACATCGTAAATTTTAAACGAGTTGGTGCTAAGGAAAATTTAAGCGACATAAGTAGTTCTTAAAGGAACTCCACTGAGGTTCAGAAGCCTGAAAACATAAAACATATTCAACTAGGGCACTTAAAACTGAACATTATGTAACAAATGTATTAGAAATATACTCAAAAATAAACTAAAAATCCCAGTTTTGTTTTTTGTTTTTTTTTAGCCCGATTTGAGTTAAAGCGTTACAACGCTTTTCAATTTTGGGTCATTTTTATGCCCCCGGGCATATAGTAATTGAACCGTCCGTCTGTCCGTCTGTCCGTACGAGGTTAACCTAGAACGGCAAGTTGGATTTTTCTTAAGTTCTACCTGTACCAATGGCTTCATAATTTTACACACTTACAATCAACAAGTATATGATCTGGTAGCAAGTTAATAACTAGGTTCCATTTGACCCAAGTTATGGCCCTTTTAGCACTTAGAAAAGAATAATGGTTAAACCGAAAACCGCAAGTTGGAATATATTTAAGTTCATCTATTATTATAATGGCTTTTATAATTTCCCACCTTACTTATCAATACAAAGTACATGATATTGCCAAGTTAATATTAACTGTGTCATCCATATATTTCCAAGTTATTTCCCTTTTTTTCTCACTTTGAAAATAGGGCCTTGTCATGGTTAACCTATTTCGGCAAGTTGGATTTATCTGAAATTTCTCCTAATTGCTGAATTTCTTTATGCTATCTTTCATATTAAGTAGTTGGATACCTTTAGATGGTCCTCTAATTTTTTTGTGGAGTAAGCGGTCTCAAGGTCACTGGTTTAAAAAATAAACATAAACATTTTTGCTCATACAGGCTTTAATTTTTTAGTTGATGTCTTAGTTTAAAATACAAACATGCGAAGGGAGGTCCTCCTTTTTGGGTGTAGGAAGGGGTCATTTTGGTCAAGGTCAATGTTACCAATGTCAAGGTCACCAACTATTAAAAATAGATTTTTTACATTTTTACAGGTGTATTAACCTTATTCTATAGACAGATGTTATTTATAATTGATAGAAACATAAAATTTGATGGAGTTAGTGGTCAGTTGGGTCAAGGTCACCAGTGCTAAAAATAGATTTTTACACATTTGCTCATACAGCCTTTATTAAGTGACATATATATTTTATATTTGGTAGGAAGATAACTTGCATGGTATTCATCCTTTTGATTGGGGTAGGGATCAGTGGGTCAAGGTCACTTGTGCTAAAAGTAGATTTTTACACTTTTGCCCATACACTTTTTATTTATTGACAGATGTATTTCTTATTTGGTAGGAAGATAACTTGCATGGTATTCTTCCTTTGGATGGAGTAAGGGGTCAGTTTGGTCAAGGTCAATAGTGCTAAAAATAGATGTTTACACTTTTGCCCATACAGCCTTTATTTATTGACAGGTGTATTTCAAATTTGGTAGGAAGATAACTTACATGGTATTCTTCCTTTGGATAGAGTTAGGGGTCAGTTTGGTCAAGGTCACAAGTGCTCAAAATAGATTTTTACACTTTTGCCCATAAAGCCTTTATTTAATGACAGATGTATTTCATATTTGGTAGGAAGATAACTTGCATAAAGTTGAATATTTTTCAACTTCACAAGTCAGAGCAATGACTTGGTAACTTATATTTTTCACAATTACAAAATGCCATGACTTTGTCAAGCTATATAACTTGTGTTTACAATTTTTTGGCAATTTTTCTGTCCATAACTGAGTGAATGGGTAAACATTTTTTGAAATATTGTTACTGACAAGAATATGAGCCGGGGGCATTTGTGTTTAACAAACACGTGCTTGTTCACAATAAGTATAATCATGCTGAGGAAATGATCTGAAATTTTGCACTCAAGATATTGGACTACACCTACATCAAATTGAACATTTATCTCGGAAAAATATTTCCAGTTCCGTCATTTAAAAATAGCCTCAGTGGTGTCCCTTTAATAAGGTGTCCCTTTAATACAGATACATCCTGAATATTTTAAGAAATAAACACACAAAGCGAAGCGGTTTATGACAATATAAGAAATTGCTGCATCCAAATATTCAATCAAATAAAAATTTATATTGCGTGAAAAGAATAAATAAGAATTGCTTATTTACGGAAAAGGAACAAAGCTTTTATAATATCTACATCAATTACAGGAAGTAATAACGTATCATTGATGTATTATGTCTTCCATTTTGTTAACTTTATATTGTAAAACGGGCCAGTTAGTCTGTGAATATCTCTTAACGCGTCAAATAATGACAAATAAAATGCTTACATAACTCGAAGCTGTTACGATTGAACCATTTTAGTGTTTTGCTATTTGAATATGATATCAAGCAATTCTGATTTGCCGCCAGTTTGAAATGTATACTGAATAGCTAGACATTCTTATTTGAAAACAACTTATTTCAATACGTAATGTTAGAATTGGCTATTAAATGCGATATTTATTCATTTGATTTTAAGGCTCTTCATTTTAATAGTATTTCACATAAACACAATAATGGCGTTTTGGCACATGAAGTTTCATTTTTGAACGAGGTCAAAATATCTTTTTAAACGTATAACCCATATCTTTTAGACCATATCTTAAGACCATCTTTACTCAACAAGCTGAAGGTACCCTAAGAAAATTGAAAGAGTAAAAGTTTTTAATACACTTTCATTAAACAATATGAATCTATGACAATGAAATCCGGAGGTGTGTTTCAATTTAGTGTGCATCATTTAGAATATAAAGCTTTCGATCTATTTTACATTTTATGTTATATTTTCCGCTAATTAAATAATTTGAAGTAGAAGTAAATGTTTGCATACGGCCTTAGGGATGTAAAGCTATTTGACTTTGAAATATGCTATTAAATGTTTAAAAGCTGTACAATTATGATGTTTTTCTTTTTCGTATTTTCCTGTCTGGAGTTAAATTTAAGAAATGGGAGAATTCAATACATATTCTTCTACCCAAATATTGCCAAAGAACTATATAATCCTAGTGTTTTGAAGATAATGCGTCAGGGTTACTACAAATACAACACATCATGAGCCCGTGTAGTGCTTTTAAAATTAGCCAAAGTGATTGTAATATTTGTTTTATTTTATCGCAATAATTCCCATTAACAGGATATATTGGCTAAATCGAGCTTATTTAGCAAATAATTTTCTTACACAAAAAGAAACAGAACAATTTTAACACTTTATTTTAAAGATATTTTCCGAAAATAAATTAAACGAATTGCAATGGAAACAGAATTCTAGTTTTATCATAAATATATTTTCTTTAAAAATTGTAATAATAGTAATAATAATAATACAATTTTTACAGATTTTTTATTGTTTTATGTTTACCATTTTTAGTTTCAACATTTCTTGATCTAACATTGAATTGTTCCAATTGTTAACTACAGGATGGAGACTTGTTAGCATATTTCGTTCTTTTTTAAGACAGAAACAGAGACAACCCTCGTAAAGATACCAAACACATAAAACTGATACGAGACCTGGGACATAAAAATAGTCGTCCCTGCAGTGATAGATGATTCAAGATATATAAAATATTTACAAGACACATGCAAATGTCTGGTCTGATAGAGAGAGAGACATATTTAAAATGTCATTTGAGAAAAAAATATCTGTTTTACGAGAGAGACATGCAATATACATGCTTTATGCTGTTTTATATAATTAAATAATCACAAAGACAATCAATGTTTGTTTTCCTCCCAATTGACCCAAACTTACAAATTGATTTCAAACTGACGAATTCAAGACTTGTCACGTACGGATTACTTCGGACATATTTTCTTGTAATTATTTCATATTTATTAAGGATCCTTTCATACAGTCTTTTGAAAATGTCATTATAAACTCCTTATCCATTTAAAGGGACTCAGCTAAAGTTTGTTGACATGACAGGACTGGCGATGATTTTCGAAGATTAATATTCCATTTGATGTAGTTCTAAACTTAGATCTTGTGTTCAAAATTACCATCCATCTGTTTTTCAATAAATAGTTTAACCTAATTATAAACATATTAGTTAAAACATAATTAGAGCTTAAATAAACTTCCTGTTTTCTATAGGAATACAAGAACTTAAAATCGTATTCAAGTTCATTGACCCATTCGTTGTTGAAAGAATTCTTGCTTGGATGGTTTTTATATCCTGCTCGTTCAAAGAAGAAAACATTTTGATGGATGTGTTTTGATAGAGTGTTTCTATATTTGAATATTTTCTAATTAACGGCGCCAACATATCTGGGAATTTAGAGTTCATACCCTGAAAGTTAAATATCATCGACTTCTTTACAATTATTGTTTAGGTTTTCTCACATCGTCTAAGAACATTCTGTAAAGGGAAGTCATTTGATAGCAATAAAAAAAATAAAACATAAAACAAATAGTTGTAAATTGCAGGTTTTATTGACCCTGTTTATAGAGCAACATATGTCCTGTACTTGTCTTTGCAATACCTTTTGATTTTTGTGTTGATACATTTTAAATAATTGCAAACTTTGACTAAATGACAAACAATGATAAAGATTTACCCATTTATTTTTATTGACAATAATACCCAGATTAAAACTGACAATTAAGCTACTGGTATATGAAACAGCTTGTTCTTTGTCGGCTTTTTATCGACTGACATACATTTAAATAAAAGCATACGTTATCTGCTGCCATTACAATTTAGCATTAAATGATTGAACAGATAAGAAATTTACACGGTTAGCTACTTCTACACATTATGATCAACATGTTGAACTATTTATTTAGATAAAAGCTGACATTGTATTGATTATCATTTGATAGAACTTAGATTTTGTCTCCAGTATTTTACGTAATGTTTCTACAAATAATATGCTTTGAATTTCTTTTGTACTAAATCAACATCATAGTTATTTTTAAAACGTGAAATAACAATGAAGCTTAATACCAATTATAAAATATCTTTGATCAAAATAATATTGCATTTTTGTCAGCAGCAAACCAGTCAAAAATTGTTCGTTAGCATACAGTACGCTTTTCACATTTAAAATATTAATGTTGCCATTTTGTGACTTATTTTTTGGGGAGTTGTTGAAATTAACCCTGAACCTTTTTTGTTGTTAATTGTGACCATACATTTTTGCTATCTGTTATCCATATATTGTTTTTCGATCGCAATATATTGTTTTGCAATTATCTCAAACAGTAAGCCTAAAACTTACAAAGAGTTAAGTGGCCGTTTAGGAATTTTGTTCAGTGAATAAAAGTGATAAATATGGACAGCAAAATGTAAAAAATAGATTTGATAAAGTGTGCAATCTTTATCGAATGTTATTATGCATACAATATTAATTCCGTTTCTAATGGTTTGCTTAAATTGAATAACTATATATCTAAGAAATATTTAGTTTAGTAACAATGTAGCCTTAATAAGAAGGGAAGGAATGAAAATACAAACTGAATTTTGTAACGGTAACTTGCACTTTACATTACCGTCCATGAAGTTTCAATCAAACCGAGCCTGCAACATTATCAGTTTTGGCTTGTGCGCCTTCTTAAGGGTTTTTTATTTCTCTCTATTTGCTCTGGTATTGTTCTAATTATTTTCAAATAACCAGTCAGTTATATATAAAACTAACATCTCAAACTAGTTTTTGTTACGATGTTGCCTTTTTTTCAATAAAGGTACATTGTATTACGTTATTATAAGTCAACATTATACTTGAGATAATGCACGAAGGCGCACCTGAGGTCTTCCTCCACCAGTAGGAAAGTCACCGTATTGCATTTACAGTTTCTTTGTGACTTTAAATCCAATAAATAAACAAAACATCATACCACCTTTTTTGAAAGAATGTGCATCATTATAATACATATTAAAATATGAGACCTTGTTATTGGTACTATATACCAAGCCAATGGCTTTGTTGCCCGGAAAGGTCTCTCAAATACAGAAACCTTATTCAACAAAATCGCCTTTTTCAGCTCCAAAATGGTGGAATCATATTGCTCAAAAACTATTACGTGTTTGAGATGATTGAACAAATAATGTCATTTATCATTTATTGTCGTCTGGCATGCGAACTTGTTGGGATTAAAAAATACATCATAGTCCCCGACCCATCAATCATGGTCTCAGGGTGTTGCTTTATTGGTCACTGTATGATATTTTTGTAGAATGTCATACAAGAAAAAAAATCATAATTGTGGCAGTGACAAAGAAAATGCAAGCGGAAAATACTGCCGGATTTTTCACATACCGATTTTTAAACTTTTTAAAGACTTGCTCGCCGTGCTGATATATCTGTAATGTTTGTGTGTGTTTTTCTATTTCATTGTGTTTTGTTGTTGTTTGTTGTTGTTTTGTTTTTTTAATTACTTATTTATTTTCACTGAATTTTTTACGCTGGCAAATACAAAACAAGTAAATAATTGCTTCAACTAAACACAATTTTGTGTTTGATATCATTTTTGTCCAGTTTTGAAAATGAATCATAACGCTTTTACTTTAAATTGGTAAATCGATTACTAGTTATATGATCAGTCTAGTAAATCGACAGTTTTATAGAAAAAATTTAACACTAAATTGTGCGCCTTTCTTGGCCAATTTAATTTTGTAATTGTTTACAAGTAAACAATAACCTATACGTAATGTTTACGTACCGTGAAATAAATACAAAAGCGATCAGTAATCACATGTGTCGCCTCATGATTGCCAATTTCATGTTGGGACAAATTTTGTAACAGACAGACAGACAGACAGACGGACAGTGCACAACTAGACTTGGTACTGATCATTCCTGTAATGTTTGGATAAAAATGCACCAGTAGTTTATGAGGAGTAGTCCGGACAAGCTTTTGCGTATCTGGCAACACACAGAAAAAAAACACCTTTTTATCAAAGGGCCAAAACTCGGCCAAAAATCATTCAACCAGAAAACCCGTGCAATATGCGCAAGGACTTGAGCTACCGATCAATCCTGTAAAGTTTCATTGAAATTGCATTAGTGGTATAAGAGAATTAGTCCGGACAAACTTTAAAATTAAAAATTATTAAAGGGCCATAACTCTGACAAAATCACTGAACCGGAAAATGCTGATAATATGCACAACTAGACTTGGTACTGATCATTCCTGTAAAGTTTGGATAAAATTGCACCAGTAGTTTATGAGGAGTAGTCCGGACAAGCTTTTGTGTATCTGGCAACACACAGAAAAAAACACCTTTTTATCAAAGGGCCATAACTCGGCCAAAAATCATTCAACCGGAAAACCCGTGCAATATGCGCAAGGACTTGAGCTACAGATCAATCCTGTAAAGTTTCATTGAAATTGCATTAGTGGTATAAGAGAAGTAGTCCGGACAAACTTTAAAATTAAAAATTATTAAAGGGCCATAACTCTGACAAAAATCATTGAACCGGAAAATGCTGACAATATGCACAACTAGACTTGGTACTGATCATTCCTGTAAAGTTTGGATAAAATTGCACCAGTAGTTTATGAGGAGTAGTCCGGACAAGTTTTATGACGGACGGACGGACAGACAGACGGACGGACAGACAGACAGACAGACGGACAGACAGACAGACGACGGAGAAGTGATCCCTATATGTCGCCACTACTCCGTAGAGGCGACACAATAATCGCATATTATCTTTATAAATTTTAAAGATTACCATATACATTTGAATGATATTTTATTAGCTCACCTGGGGACAATGTTTTTGTTTTCGAGGTAAGCTTTTGTGATGGCCCATTGTCCGTCGTCCGTGCGTCCGTCCGTGCGTCAATACTTTCTTTAAATAACTTATCCTCCTAAACCACTTGGTCTTTGTTGAAACTTTGCAGAGATGTTCCTTGCATGATGCTCTACCAAAGTTGTTCAAAGAATTAAACTTCATAAAGAACTCTGGTTGCTATGGCAACCAAAAGATTTTTTACAAAAAATCTTTTAAAAATCTTCTTGTAAAAAAAACGAAAGAGCTAGAGCTTAGATATTTGGCATAAAACATCGTCTAGTAGATGCCTACCAAGTTTGTTCAAATATATGCCCAAGGGTCAAGATTGGCCCCGCCAATACATACTGTATATCCGCTGCTTTTTGTGATATTTTAATTTCCGCTATTTCTTCTGGGATGGAAAGAGGCTCAACTTTGACAGTTTTACCTATTTCTCAGGTGAGCGATTCAGGCCCTCTGGGCACTCTTGTATTATTTACAAAAGCCATTTCTTACAGTTTATATAACTTTCATTTAGTACGTAAATTTCGTATCTAAGAATATGGGTTAATTTCACTCGGTAAGTATGTAAGCATTAACCAAAGGTTTGAACGGTCACTCGAAGAACCAAACACTAACCGGCCGTCAAGGAGAAGATAACGAATGAAGAAAACATTAATAAAGGGTTGAATGAAAAGGTTAAGGAACCACCTCTTGGTGTTTACCTGTCTTTCTTTTTTCAAATTTTGTTTTAAAAGGACATGATAAAACCGTCCTCTGCTTAAAAAAGCATCACTAAATTGATGACACATAGTCACTAAAGTGATGAAACTTAAAGTAAAAGTATGGTATTTTTACAAGCGAGCTTGCTTTAACTCAAAGTTAAGTTAAATTAGATGAAGCAAAAAACCTGTACATGAAGGTCCTTTGCATTCCATAAATGAAATCCCTTGTAAGTTTTATCTTTCGGTAACAATAAAATATGGTAAACAAGATCAACAAGGAAAGGTTGCGTTCAACGCAACCTCAACACGACCCAGCAACAAGGACCAGTGGTTAGAGCCCAGAAGGAATATAAAAGCCGTAAATTTACATTTGCTTCCATCAATTTTTGATACATTTTTACTAAAACGGAAGATCATAACTATAAATTCTGTTTGGATTTACGGCGCACAACACAATTAATATTATTTCCAAATGTTCAATTTACATTTGCTTCCGTCAGGTTTTGTTACATTTTTCCTATAATTTTTGTTCGGTTTTACGGCGCACCAACACAATAAATATTTATATTAGTCACTACAGGTATTATTTTGGTTTGGTTTTACGGCGCGCTAACACATTTAATATTTATATTAACGTCATATACCTTTCTCCAAAGAGGAAGGTCATAACTATTATTTTGGTTTAGTTTTACGGCGCGCTAACACAATTACATTTACTTTTTTGTCATAACTTACATTTTGGTATGGTTTTACGGCGCACCAACACAATAAATATTTATATCAAGGCCATATACTTTTTACAAAAGAGGAAAGTTTTGGTTTGGTTTGACGGCGCACCAACACAGTTAAGGTTATATGACGCCGAGACAGAAAAGCTGATTTTTGGCTAACCTCGGATGTCAACACCAGGGGTTAAAATCACCTCACCTACTGCAGCTAAGAGATGCATAGACTCCAAAATTCGAAACTATTTAGTTGCCACGGATATACGGTGGCTGCAATGCTGATGCTTCAACCCGTGAAGGCAACCACTCAGTCACAAGGATAAAAGGCAAATAACAAAAGAAATACTTTTATCTGTCAAAACTTCATTATAGAGCTGGATAGATTTTGTGAAATACAGTAAATAAAGCGTATAGAGGGGCACCTGAGGTCTTCCTCCACAAGTCGCTAATTGAACTATATAATGCTAGTACGACGTAAAACCCGATCGGCAAAAAAGTAAACGCAATACGGAATGGATTAATAGTAAATGAAAGTAGGTTATTTTGCAAAGAAGAGCGCCTAGTTATTCTGTTTATATTTCAAATCAAGTGAGAAATCAGAATTGCTTAATATCATATTCAAAATACAAAACACTAAAATGGTTAAATTATAACAGCTTCGAGTTATGTAAGCATTTCATTTGACGCGTGAAGAGAATTTCACAGACTTACTGGCCCGTTTTACAATATAAAGTTAACAAAATGGAAGAAATTATACATTAAAAGTACGTTATAACTTCCTGTAATTGATGTAGATATTATAAAAGTTTTGTTTTGTTGTTGTTTGCAGTAAATGAGAAATTTATATCACACGAAAAGAATTATTCATTTCACGCATTTCAAATTTCTACGACAATTTTAGAGTCAATCGCATTTATAGTTAACACTTTTTAAAGTCGTTCTTAATATTCCAATATATAAACTCTTATCCATAGCCGTTGGACTGTGAATCGGGTGACCCGGGTTCAATTTCATGACAGTACAGGTTACTTTCGTTGTGATTAATCATGAAATCCTTTCTACCATCATTCGCACTGTACGTCTGCACCGGTATGTAGAAGTTTGCGAAAGTGAAGGCAACAAGTAAAACTGCTAACAGCAAACCCAGGAACGATGCGGTGGTTGAACTGTGCCCTGGTTAATCCAATGTGGCTTACTGTCTTGATCCGGAGTGAAAACTACCAACACCCTTATCGTTCTAGATTAGGGCTAGATTGTCACCAGTACAAAATGATCCAATTCTTTACTGTCGGCTGCTTCACCAGTAAAGCTGGAACGTCGCCATAATTATGACCTGTCGGTGTGACGTAAAACCCAATCAAAACTGGCTGGTTAATTCCTCATAATGAACAGTTTGAGGGCGTCTGTGGCCGAGTGGTTAAGGTCGTTGACTTCGAACCACTTGTCCCTCACCGCTGTGTGTTCGAATGACGACAGAGACTTTCTTTCATGTGAGGAAGCTATCCAGCTAGCTTATGGAACGTCGGTGGTTCTACTCAGGTACACGTTCGTGCCTGAAATAATGCACGGAAGGGCACCTGAGGTCTTCCTCCACCAGTAAAGCTTGAACGTCGCCATATGAGCTATACTGTGTCGTTGTGTTAAACAAACAATATAAAATAAAGGCCTAAGAAATTAAGTAAGTTAAAACTTAAGGTCTAGCAACAAGAGGGGAAAAGGACATTATATTCTGTGATAATAAATATACAAAAAAATGTACTTCCAAGAAGTATACTTATTGCTCAGTTAAAAGCTGCATGCCTCCGGATTAGCCAAACTATTTCAAGACAAAAATGTAAGATTTTTAGGAAAAGTAAAAGAATTCAAGTAAACATGAATCCGATTAAAGTCAGCTCCTAATTAACGTATTGAATAGATCCGAACTTTAGTCAAATTGAGTAATGATATACATGCTAAGTTCGATTAAAAAATGAGCCGCGTCACGACAAAACCAACGTAATGCGTTTGCGACCAGCATGGATCCAGACCAGCCTGCGCATCCGCGCAGTCTGATCAGGATCAGGATCCATGCTGTTCGCTTACAAACCCTATTACAAGTAGAGAAACCGATAGCGAACAGCATGGGTCGCGGCTCAAATTATTTTCTAGTATTTATCACTATAGATCTACTGCGTAACTAACGTATTAAGGGCTACTTTTGCATATGTTGACCTCTTCTTGGTAATTAACGTCGAGTGTAAGCGCCGATTGCAATGTGTAATTTACCATCTTTGTTCACTTCACATTATTTTACTTTCAAATACATTTTAAAAATGGTCATAAAATTAGCTGAATCTGGAAGAATGCTGCTTTATAGCTTGGACATAATATATAATTTTATGATGTTTAAGATCTAAGCCATCCCCCGAAATTATATTTAAATTTATCTTTTTGTTGAAAAGTTTAATACATACCTAACTGTTAAAGATCCTGTAACTCATTTGTTATTGTTTTATATGATAAATATAATGCTCAAATGAAGATTTATCAATACTGTAAGTTCCAAAAAGCATTAAAGATATTATATTAAAGGGAGGTAATTAGAAATTTATTTTCTATAAAGTCTAAGTCAAAATTATTAATAAGAAATGAATGCATATAATTATCTTAATGATTACATATAGTGTGGACAAAAATTTGCAGTACATATTTTACATGTTCTTTGATGTTTGAAAATTGTTTTAGAAGCATAATAATAAACATATATAAAACTTTCACTTAAGTGTGGTAACAACCATAATTACAACATACCTTTGCTATGACATTCAAATAGAATATATGTGTGTAATATAACGTTTTAAAAATGATACCTGGTTTTCATCGAATCGTTAAAAGTTTCAACATTCTAATAATTTGTACTTTTGTTGTTATTTGTTTGTTGTTGCGTATTTCTCATCGATGTTGTTCTTTATTTCACGTGCTCACATATTCACTATAATTCTTTTCAAGTGTGATTCCTGGTATATAATATTTTTTGTATTTATTTTCAACCTTCCAGTTTCCGGTTGAATCAGAAATCAACAATTTGTTTTACAATTCTCGTGTGATTTCAGGTGCAATCTACAAATGTTATTGCATTCATTAACGCTACTTTATCTATGTTAATTGTACAGAATGTGATAACAGTTTCAACGGAATTTCAATAATCTCAGAGTAAAAAACAATATATAAGAATCACTTGTTTTATATTTTGATAAGATATAGAATGAGTAAATAGAATATGAAGAAAAGGTGAAAGACCTACGTTTAAAAAAAAAGTGAAACGCACATTCCAGTAATATTGGGTATACTGTAGCTCTTTCTTTTGCAAATTTTACGACCTCATTTTTTGGCAGTGTCAGTAATTTCATAGTAAAAAAGAAAGAAAGATACACTTGTTTTATATTTTGATAAGATATACGAGAATAAGTATTAGGTAATAAATATAAATAAATCTGAAGAAAAGAAGAGACTAACATTTTTTCTGTAAAAAAGGTGAACCGCACATCGCATAATATTGGGTCTAGCTATATCTTTTACAAATTTTACGACCTCATTTTTTTTTTGGCAAAGGAATTTCATTTAATATCTCACGAAAAAAGAAAATGAAGTTCTATATCTTGAGTGAAACGAGTATATAACGAGTGAAAAATAACAACAAAAAAATCCAGAAAAGTACATTTTAGTTCACTTATAATATAGCTATTTCTACTATTTCAAACGTTACGACCACAACATGTAAAACGTTTGGGTTCTTTTTTCTTTCAATCGCTTCCACAAATATGAAATGTTCAGGTTCGTTTCTTCTCTTTTAATTTGGTATCAATTACGAACAATTTGCAATGATTTTGTGGTATATATATTTTATATACGCATTTGCACATTATGCACATTTTAGAAAACTTTGATACTGCTATTGGTATTTCGTCGGAACATCACGACATTAGACAAAGGGGCAAAAATCTTACTTTTCGTTCGAACTCTCCTGTCAGAGTTATCGAACCTGACTTATTGAAAAAGTGTGTTTTTAACCAGGTTTTCCGAAGGAAAAAACTGGTTATTAGATTGAGGTATGTCGGCGGGCGGGCGGGCGTTAACAATTTCTTCTGTGCGCAACTCCTTCTACATTTCTCAATGGATTTTGACCAAACTTTCACAGAAGCTTTGTCATCAAGTGCCCTGGCGCATATTGTCGGGGTTTTGCGATTGGATAATATTTGACCTAATTATGGCCCTTTGTTTTTTTTTCCTTATATAGAATATATAGTTAAAAATTTCTTCTGTGCGCAACTTCTCCTACATTTTTCAACAGATTTTGACCAAACTTTTACAGAAGCTTTGTCATCAAGTGCCCTGGGGCATATTGTCGGGAGTTTGCTATTGGATAATATTTGACCTAATTATGGCCCTTTGTCTTTTTTCCTTATAAAGAATATATAGTGAACAATTTCTTCTGTGCTGAACTCCTCCTACATTTTTCAACAGATTTTGACCAAACTTTTACAGAAGCTTTGTAAGCAAGTGCCCTGGTGCATATTGTCAGGGTTTTGTGATTGGATAATATTATACCTAATTATGGCCCTTTGTTTTTTTTCCTTATACAGAATTATCAATATATAGTGAACAAATTCTTCTGTGCTGAACTTGTTCTACATTTCTCAATGGATTTTGTTCAAACTTTCACAGAAGCTTTGTCATCAAGTGCTCTGGCGCATAATGTCGGGGTTTTGTGATTGGATAATTTTTACCTAATTATGGCCCTTTGTTTTTTTTCCTTATATAGAATACATAGTGAACAACTTCTTCTGTGGCAATTCCTCCTACATTATTCATGTTTTACATTGCTTGTTGCTTGTATTTGTATTTCAAATACAACATATTTATCTACAATGCTGATAATTGAAAACCTGGTTTCATGGCATTGCCATGTTTCTTGTTTTGTTTGTTTTTGTTTTTCTGTTTTTTTTGTTGTTGTTTTTTCAGAACTTTTAAATTATATAATGCACTGTGAATATATAATATGCATATTTTAAAATTACATCCTATATATATCAGTTATTTATGAATACTGACAAAAATCACATTCAGTAAACTTGTATTTATTTTTGATATTTCATTTAAAGGTATAATTTACGATAACAAATTGCATATTTAATTAAAGAAAATCACTTAATAATTAAATAATTATAATGAAAATAATAATAATAATAATATTAATAAATTCACAATGATGATGACGATGACGATGAAATAATAATAATAATATGATGATGATGATGATGATGGTGGTGGTGGTGGATTATTGCAATACTGATAATGTTAACAATGTTAACGATAATATCAATAATAATGATGACATGCAATAATTTTCGTCTATAGATGCCAACAATCATAATAATATAACATCACATGTTCATCATGCATGTATTTATATGAGACAATTCCTCTAAACATGTTTCAAGAATATTTACAGCGTCATGCCATAAATGAGTTTTTAATGGCGACATATATGTTTATACGCAGCTTGTGAATATTTTTATTGATTTTTGCGGTAAGCGGCCGTGATATGGCAAATGTATAAAAGAAATATACATATTATCTATTTTTAGACCTGTCAAGTCTATGGTGTGGCGTGACTTTTATTTGCAGAAGTTTGTAAAGCGCGGTTATTTAAATCACTGTTAATAAAGGCTAAGCACGGTCGTGAAATTTCCAGTGAAACGAAAAGGAATATTTTTGAGCTGATTGAAAGCGGATTACGTGCTAGGGATGTTGCAAAAAGGTTAACTACATGTATTAGTAAGAGCACTATTTCCAGGATTTTAAAGCGATGGAAACAAAAGGGAGACATTGAAAATGCCCATCGACCTGGCAGACCAAATGCAACAGCGGGTCGCGCCGACCGCACTTTTTGTAAAGGATTATAAAAAAACAAATCGGCGATCTAGTTTGGAGTGTTTAATGAAATAGCAACTGTGAAACTTTCTACTCGTTCTGTACAGAGGAGACTTTATTTCTTTGGATATAAACGACGATCCGTCAGGAAAACCGTAGGAATAAGGACTGTTTATAAGAAAGAGTTTAGCATGGTGTAGGGGTAAAGTACATTGGACAACTGACATTCAATGGAAGAACGTTATATTTAGTGATGAAATGATGGTTGTTATCAAACCTGACGGGAAAACAAAAGTTTGGAGCAAGAGCTCAGAAAAGTGACGACATGAATGCTTAGGATATGTTGCTGAGGGGCCTCAGTCAACCATTAAAATTACAGTCTGGGGTTGCATTACTTATAAAGTTATTATGGAATTGGAACATTAGCATTCGTAAATGGTAACATGAACTCTGAACAATACATTTAGATTTTAGACTCGAATCTGTGGCAAGTAATTGCGAAAGTATTTGGTGTTAATACCTGGCTGTTTCAGGATGACAACGCACCCTGTCACCGCTCCCGACAGTTTGAGGAATGGAAACATAGAAACCAAATACCCCAGCTTAGTTGGCGCTCACAGTCCCTAGATTTGAGTTCTTTTGAAAAAGTTTGGCAACTGATGAAAAACACGTTGAAAAATCGACTTTTAATATCTAGTACATTGTGTCAATGACTTGACGGCTCAATTGTTACATGTGTGAAATGAGGTGCCATTATATTATAGGGGAGACCGGGGCAAGATGATCCACTTTTTAACTTTTTGCCTTCTCTCTCTTTATCTATTGGGGAGTTTTTTTTTCTTTGTTTCATAATAATATACATCCGTATATTGGCTTTTGTTTTAAGTAAGCACATTTCGAAATAACTTATTTAGATACGAGAAATAATCAATTTAATAAGGCCGGTCGAGTGTATCATCTTGCCCCGTGCTCGGGGCAAGATGATACAGCATACGGGGCAAAATGATACAGTAAGATTAATAGCTCTCAAAATTAGTATTTCAGTAATATAAATAATATTGCCTGCTACATATTAGATATATCTATTAGTATTTTGCACAATTCCTATACAATTTGATAGCTCAAATGAATTTTCAAAACTAAAAACATTAACAACAGTCACACAAATCAAATAATCTCCGTTCATAAAATGAAAAGTTTCAAGCTCATTTTATGCTTGTCAATTTGTCTTGAATACGTCAGAATGGCAGTTAGACACTATGCTACGTGTTTAAATATACAAGTCATCATCGGATTCGCAATTCTGACAAATGTATGTCTGCGTTTTATTCAGTCCTGTGCATTCCTGATGAGCCCATTCCCTACAGCCGAAACATCGGATCCATTTTTCGCGTGGCAGACTATTAGAATAAGGCTCTGAGCAAACTAAACATAACCATTCCTCCTCTTCAGAGGTATCATTTTTACTCTTCCTTTTGATTCCTTTTTTCTTTGGAAGGCTTTTTTTCTTTTTAGGAAGGCTCTTCTTTTTCTGACTTCTTACAAGTATTTCCTCTTCAATTCTTTTCTTTTCAGGAGTGTCTGTAAGAATAGCCGATTTCTTTTTAGAGCGACCTTTTGAAGATTTACGCGGTGGTGCTTTGGGGTGTGGGCGAATAGTTTCAGGTGTAAATAAAGGCACGGCAGTAAATGTTTCTGTAGATTCCGCCGTTCCGTCGTCAATGAGTCTGAGGGCATTGTAATGCGCATTTACACCGTCTCCCTTCAAAGCTTAATGGATATCGCCGTTAAACACGACATCTGGTCTTCCAGGACCCATTCCATGAATGTTCATACCATCGTCCCCGAATCTGTACACAATGGCCGACACACCAAGCAGGTTGCAAAGAGCCGACAAAACCATATCAACAGTATTTGTGTTGTATTTTTTGTCATATACATAACTCAAAATGTCTGAAATGGCGTCCTGGTCGTCGGTCGTGAAGTCGTCATAATAGTCAATGTGGTTTTTTACTTCATTGACAAGTCCTTCGCACAGTTCCTCATGTGTTGCTTGACCTACCCCTTCAAAGGCAATGCACTTTTCAACGGCGTGCAATAGACAATGTCCATCACCCGCAACAGGAAAAACTTCTCTGCCATTTCCATTCATAAAACGATTTATTTCGTCCCAGGATTGCCACCGATTCGTATAATATAAATACGGAAGTGTATTATGGAGAGTTTCTTCTGTGCACACGGCATGAGTAGGCGAGACAGTAGGCGCATTCAGTGTTTCGTCTAGCAAAGGTCTATCTGTAACACTACAAGGAGCATATTCGGTCTCTCCAAATACATTGACATCAAAAGGATAGACACCAGACACCTGAAAGCCACTCATGATATTGGTTGGCTTTGCAGCTAAAGGCCATGCTGTTTTGACCTGTCCAGGAATATCGTAAATAGTCATAGTGCTTCCTGGGTGATTGCGCATCCACGCATCTTGAGTTCCATTGACGTACCTCTTGAAGGGCCCGAACACCGATCTGTCAAGTGGTTGCAATTTATGGCTGCAATGTGGAGGGAACGATAACATTACAATACCGTTTGACTTTGCGAAGTTTAGTGTCTCAATGCTGATATGAGAATCGTGGTTATCTAATAACAATAACACTTTCTTCTCAAGGGAAGGTTTTGCGTGCGATGCAAAATGTTTGATATAGGTCGTGAAATTCTCCCCCGTCATCCATCCGCTAGGATGAGCAGCTCCTATAGATCCGACCGGCCCGTCTCGAACAAAGTGATCGTGATAGTTCTTACTTGGAAATATAAACATAGGCGGAACTGAGTTTCCCGTTGCGCTCACAGAAGCACACATAGTAACATGTGCCCCTCTCTCGGCTGAAGTTAAGGTACCAATTTGTTTGACTCCTTTCGGTGCTACGATATTCCGTGGCTTCTGGACAGTAGTAATTCCAGTCTCATCGACATTCCAAATGTCGCAAGGTTGTATCGATTCCCTGTCAATCACCTCAGCCAACTTTTTAAAGAAGGATGCTACATTTTCCTTGTTGAAACTGGTAGCCCATGACAAACTCGTGGCCTCGGGAGTTCTAATGGATAAGGAAGGATGGCGTTTCATAAAATTAGAAAACCAGTCGGCACCGGCTTGTTTGTTTAACTGCCATGGCTCTGGCATCTCTATCTTAAATTTTACAGCGCATTCGTAAGCGAATACTCTGACATCTTTTGGTGAAAGTCCAAAGTAAATATTAGCTGCGTCGATGAGATATTCTTCTATAATCTTCTCTTGCTCAGGTGTAAATACCTGGCGAAAACGACCAAGTGAAGGGAGATCATCAGCGGACTGCTCAGCATTGGATGTTCTCTTGATATGACGGCCTAATGTCGAATGACTCATGCCTGAAAATTAAACATTAATTATTTTTACAATGAATTGACAAAAAATCTCTTATGGAAGCTTCATGGTGCTACATTCTATACTTTTTTTTAACTTTACTTAGTCCTAATTAAAAGATATTAATTCCTAATTGGTATACTACCACTAAATGAAAATTAGCATATAATTTTAAAACAGTAATTATACTAGTGTTCCACTGTGTATGTTTGTGTTTATGTGCGTATGCGAGTGTGTGTGTGTGTGTGTGCGTGGATTGGTGTGCGTGTGTGTGTCAATTATCCAACTTATCATCTGACAATGAAGTATACTCTTGATTATATGCATATCTGGAAAATGTATCAAATGAATGTACACTTTTTCTCATGGAAGAGAACAAATATGACATTTTTAAAACAATGCATAACTGTAGGTTATTGTCCGCACAAAAATCGACGGGCGCATATATATGTCCGCAAGCGGTCTCAAATTCTAATTAATAAAAGACGCTTGTAGCAAATACTGTATTTAACGATATTACTGTACAGTTAACGAATTATTGTTAAAAAACACTATATTTCTCAGCGGCCAGTCGTATATTCCATCTGACGACACACACCTGATGGCCTTTAGTATCACATCACCTGGAGTACAACCTCGATTGGTTTTTCTGACGTAATTACGAACCATTCTGAAACAATATGATGGCATTTCATTACTTTTATGATATTTTAAAGACAAAAGCAAGCATATAAATATATTTTTATAGTTACGGGTACGTTGAATCACGATGACATAAATCCTGAAATTTATTTTAATGTATGGGGCAAGATGATACACTGTTTCATTTTGCCCCGGCCGTACTGTATCATCTTGCCCCAACAGCACCATTCACATTCAATGAGCATTATGTAAAAAAAATTAATCAAAATTCAGAAACATTTGTTGAAGTTTACAAAAGCAGGATTTATCTACTATCATACCAATACATACAAACAAAAATATCGTAATTATTTTTTTTGTTTTAAACAAAAGTTAAAAAATATCAAAATTTTCTTACGTAGCTCCAAAATCGATTTTTCTTCACGATTTATTATCAGTAAAGTTTACGATATCGTTTGTCCCGATAAATATGGCCGAACTACGGACACCTTGTCGGAGAAAATTGATTAGGTCACAGATGACGTCATCACGTGAAAAATCGCGATGGATCATTTTGCCCCATGGATCATTTTGCCCCGGTCTCCCCTATCCAAAAGCTGTATGATAGTCTGCCAAGAAGATGTCGACAGGTCATTTTTCAGAAAGGAGATGTTACAAAATACTAGTTTCATCACATCATTTTTCAGGTAAGTAAATCAATTTTTAGAGGAGTTCATATTTTGTAAACTACCGCGCCGCCATTAAAAAACTCATTTATGGCATGTGTATAAATGTTTTAGGGGAGAGTCTTTACTGTTAAAACACTTCAGTGTTTCATATTCATAAAATAACTTTACTCGGCACTTTTTCATATTTAGATGTAATCTGTTTGCCTTCTGACAAGATCAGGGCTGCTTGGCATTGATGACTCGCTCAATCTCACAGTTCGAGTTGTAAAATCCGAGAACATAGATGATCGAGCGCGTGCAGCGTCGCATTGGCACGTGACTATTTTCAATAGCTCTCGTCTGAACATTTGTCCAGTTATACAGTACAGAAAAAAGTTCACAGCATGATTGAGGTATAAACAAAACATTGTGATCATCGACACAAGTCTATATATAGCTATATCCCGGAAATCATCAACTTGGACAGAGAAATCAAAATACTTATGCCTCAAGCAAATTAGCAAAACGTTTGGCGCGGACAACAACAAAAAGGTGAAGGTCACTAAAAGAAGCATTGCACTAAGTCGGAGTTGCGTCCCCTGATTTGACCTTCTGTCTCTAGTTCTAGATTTGGAAATGTTCAAGGTTGTTCTTCGTAGAATTACAGATCTTCTATGAATAATAATGATAAGAAGGTTAAAAATTAGAAGGAATAAAAATGGCAGAAATGAATAGACGGTCGCGTCAATCCAGGGCCAGACGTTGTCATGAAAATGTTCAAACTCTTCTATGTAAATACAGCGTCCCATTTCATCGAGATGAACCGTCCAGAAGAAATGTAAATTTACCAGTGCCATTATAATGACCAGGGTTAATACGGCTAATCTTGCACGTGGAATTGATGATATTTTGGGCGCATGAAGAGGAAAACGAACAACAAGAAATCGTTCGACAGTCATTATCACTAACAGCCAGACGGCTATGTCAAAGAATGTGTACGTGAGGAAATTAAAGACTTTGCACGCGGACGAACTCAGCGACAACGCATCATTTCCATGAAGCAGCGCCAACCATTGTCTAAGACAAGCGAAATAAAGAACTAATGTATCAAACATGGCAATCATTGCCATATAAAAGCACGTTGTACGGTGACGCATTTTCTGTCTTAACATGACAAGCAAGGTGAGGATGTTACCCATAGTTCCAAGGGCAATTATCACCGGATATCCGTGTAATCCTAGCTCACGCGCCGTGTTGTATTCCCAATATACACCGAGAATGTCATCTATTGTCAACGGTTTTGGAACATATGTTTCCACAACTGTAGTGAGAGGCTGGGAAGTTGTAGATGCGACAAAAGAAGTTGTAGTAACGTCTGTTAAAGATGTAGAGATGTCGTTCTTATGTGTAAGGTTATCCATTGTAAAGCTTTTGAATAGCACTGCATCGGTTGTATTCATTTTGACGTAAATAACACTGGTTCACTCTTAAAATAAGCTACGTATTACTAATTTATTCTGGCATCTTTGGGATATGTTTTCTAGTACCGCCGAAATACAGCCATCTGAAAACAAACAGAAAAGATCATATGTATGTACATCAATTACGTTTTGTACTCTGGATACTGAAAAGCTAAGGAAAATGACAATTTTCAGATATATAAATTATGAAGTAAATATGATATAATTTGTCGGGACATAATGTTTTGATTTTAGGCCATCTTGTGCAACATAGTAATATTTGATTAAAAAAATAACATGAATGATCGCAAAATGCTTTCTGAAATAAAATCTAAGACAATATCATCTATTATAAAGTGTTACACAAACGTAGACAAAGAATTGAAATTTTCCAGTTTTACGTGTTCGAAGGAAGTCGCTTGACAGAAAGTTTGCAGTTTAACATTTACAAAGGAACGCGCCTGACAGAAAAATGCCAGTTTAACATGTACAAAGGAAGACGCCTGAAATAAAATTCCAGTTTAGCATGTACAAAGAAAAGCGCCTGACATAGAACTTTCAGTTTAACATGCACAAAGGAAGACGCCTGACAGAAAAGTTCCAGTTTAACATGTACTAAGGAAGACGCCTGACTAAAATTCCAGTTTAACATGTACAAAGAAAAGCGCCTGGCATAAAATTTCCAGTTTGACATTTACAAATGTACAAAGAAATGCACCTAACAGAAATTTTCCAGTTCGACAATGTACAAATGAATGCACCTGAAATAATTTGGCTTCTAGTGACATGTACAAAGGAATGAGCACGACAGAAATTTTGCAGTTTTACAGGTTCAAAGGATTACGCCTGACAGAATTATTCCAGTTGAACATGTACAAAGCAATGGACATGACAGAAATTTTCAAGTTTGATATGTACAAAGGAATGCGCCTAACAGAAAAACAAGAAGTTTAACATGAACATCGGAAGACGCCTTGCGACAATAAAGCATTCACATAATGACATATAAAGCGACAATGTCTTCAACTTTAAAGTGCCGGTGTGGCCTAAAATCGAAGACAACCTAAAAATATTAAATTTATAAAAAGCTTGTCATTGTCAATCTATTTTGTCGGTGCAAGTGTATTGTAAGGTCAAACTAGTAACAAGAGGGTTACGTACCTTGATTCGATCGTTATTTCAACTGTTTATCATAACCTTCATAAAACTCATTCTGTTGCTTATTCACTGAAAAAATTTAATGTTTCCTTTATTTTAATATTAACTTTATAACACTGCGCGCTTTCATATTTATTCCTATATGATTTTTATAAATATAAGGACAAACTTTACAACAATATTATAATTTCTACATCATATTTACCGCGTGCATAAACTGAAGAAATCTTTCTTTGCTTAAGAGATGATATTATTTGCAAATATTTTAAACAAATATTTTAGTTCATGCCCTCGTTATAACTTGCTAATTGACCTTTTAATACTGTAGTAACAGCGTAAGAGTAAGTTTTCTTCAAATAAAATAGAAAAAAAAACAGAATCCCCAGAAAGGCCCAACACGGCAAAAATGAAAATATTGCATGCTCAGTTTGATTAGAGCAAGTTCATGGAGATAGTGGTAATTGCAAGCTACCGTCCACGCCCTCTAGCACCGGCTTAAGCAGAATAGAACATATAATATGAACTGGTAAAATTTTTAAACATCCGCAGATCCCTAGCACAAGAGACAAAATCCTGAGCAAATGCCTATTTATATATTAAAAAAAAGTGCAATTATTTGCTTTATAATAATCATTTGTTTATTGCAAAAAAATCGATAATTTTCATTTGAGTGTTCATTACATAATTATTTTAAACTGATTCATAAACAGTTGACTGTGATCAACCTAATAACACTATTTCTTCAGAATGAAAATAGATCTATTTAGATTATAGATTTTAAAAAATGTTCATTTATCACGAATCATGGTGAAAATGAAACATTTTTCTCTATTGAAAAAAAAAATAGCAACAAACAAAACAAAAAATAAACAAAAACAACAAACAAACAAACACACCAAACAACAACAACAAAAACACAACACCCCCCCCCCCCCCCCACCCGGCAAAAAAAACTAAACAAAAAATAAACAGCATGCACACATATGCAAGTAACATGTATATTAAGTGAGTTTAAAACGCTTGAAAACAACTTTATTTACATTTAAAGCCGTGCATAAAACAATAGCAAGGTCGAAATAAATAATAATATTTATACTTTTAACAAGCTGAAGCAAGAAAATATATTAAGACGTTTAACCCCCCCCCCCCCCCCCCCCCCCCCCCCCAAAAGTCGTTTAAGAAATTTAAGAATGGAGTAAACTTACCGGGTATATTGTCCAGAAAAGATCTCTTCAAGCAGAGACTTTTATTTAGGTAAGCTCTTCGAAAACTTTACAAATTACGCTATTAAAATAACGTACGGAGAGCACAGGATACTTGGTGTTATCCAACTTACCCAATAAAGCTAATAGACCTTATGTATGCATTTGACATTGTATTAGGATCGCTAAATATAAGCTATGACTTTAATAATGTCGTCTGTAACAACAACAATCGAGATCTATACATATCCTGTGACTATTTCATTGTCAATTAGCATAAAGTCGCGAAATAATATAATGTGGTTTTATGTAATTGAAACTGGTAATTCTAATGCATTCTATTTGAATTTTAAGACAAATTTAAATGGATAGAAAATAAAAGTGAATGTTAAAATAAATGACCTAACTTTATAACCATAGAAAATGATGATTTAATACGGTTGTAAACTACATGTACAATATGCTGTTTCGCGTCGCATGGTTCAACGTTTTACCGAGATTCTGTCCATTCTAACACCTATATCCTTCTTCTTCAACAGGTCACCAGTCATGTCTTTAAAAAATATAATTTAGAAGACAGCGTTTCTAACTTACACTTCCCTGAGCATTGTCCACAGTGACTGGAATCTATAAATATCAAAATATAAGCTATATTTATAGTGCATATTTATAGAAATCTAAGAATAGAGATTCTAACAATTCCCTATGCCAAAAACAAGAATGCGAATTTTGCAGTCGGGTTGACTTGGGTCCGGATTGACTTGAACCGTTTGAAATGATTGAAAAAAAGGTTTTAAGTTACCTTTTTTAAGTTTTGAATGGAAAAGTCACGATGCTTGAAAAAAATTAGTGGTATTTAATCTACACCGAGAGAAAATATTTACTGAGTAGTGTATTTTTGCCGTTACGCAAAAAGTAGTTATCACAAAGCACATAGGTTTATGATACACCGGTAGAAAGAGCGGGCGTTTTGGTAAATATGAAATTTGTATGTTTTTCAATGAATTTATAATAATTTACGGTAAATTCGTTTTAGTAACCTAAGAAAGTAAGTTCTTCGAGTATTGAAGAAACATTTACACACTATCCAAATGTATTTTCTTTTGACTTTGCAAATGTTAGGCAAAGCACGTTATCTGGGGTACGTTACGATACCGAAATCAACTTGATTTCGGTAAAGTTACCGAAATCAACTTTTCATTACCGAAATCAACTCGTAAAAACCAAACTAGTTAAAATATTGCTATTATTTCTTCATTATTTGATGAAAAATAATGAAATAGACTTTCAGTTAAAAAATCTATTGAAAATATTGTATTTTATTGATGTTATTAACAAAAATGTAATTATTGAGTTACTTCCCTTTGTTCTAAACAACCCATTATGTGTTTAGCATTACCGAAATCAGCTGTGAAGTTTAAATTATGTATATAATTAGTAGATAATAGATTAGATAACTCTAGTAGAGCTCTGTTTTATAGACATATTTCTGTTTTTAAGTTTCAACCATATCTAAATATTATCAATGTTGAACGGTTTTGTAAAAAGAGTATCATCTCATAGATTGCACATAGAATCAGGTAAATGAACTAAACCAAATAATACACCTTTAAATGATAGAAAATGTTTTTCATGTAATGTCTTAGAAGACGAATACCATTTCATATTAGAATGCAATGTATATAATGATTTAAGAAAAAGTCTGATACCGCCATATTAGCATGTTATATATCTGCACGTGATTGTCGTGCATAACAATTTTCTAATCAAATCATATTTTTAAAAAGCTATGATCGGACTATGATGGAAAAATAAAATACTCTGTAATATGAGTTAAAGATATTTATAAATTTTGTACATGTTTATGTTTTATGAAGAAAAAATATCCAACTTCAACCGGAAGTTTATGATTTTCTATTATAAATTTGAATACAGATATATAATTCGACTGCTCTAAAAATGTTCCATAAAAATTGTATAATGTATCAGGCAGTAAAATTGGAAATTGGAAAGTTTGTGTCTTTCTTTTATTGAACAGTTAAACTATATATTAACAAATCGCTAACATATGTTATGGGGACTCTTTAATATAATATTTTTAAATTTTAGTCATTTATTTAAATGTTTATTACGACATAAACAGATGGTTCATTATAATCTTTTATCTTTAACATACATTGTATGCCAGCTGTACCTCCTGTCTTAATTACTTCACACCAGGGTCTTTCAAATAGAAAGACCCTGTTCACACCTTACTTAATACAGTAATACACAACATGTCAAATCGTACAAGTTACAACATTTCATAATTGAAATTTGTCAATATAAAGTGTTCCATTTTTTCCATCATATAAATATATACCAGTCATTCCATAAATTTATGCTGTTTACATATATGAAATTTAAAATGATTTTAAATCGATCAACATAAAATCATGACTTAACACTTTTTCAATAAGTAGAATACGAGTATGTTATGTCATCTAACACCTCCATTGTCCGAGCACGTGCATGCTTGCTCCTTATTAGTAAAGGTGTTATGATGAATGGCTACAGCTACGTCTTTTTATTTTAATCAAATCATAATCATTGGATTCAAATTAAATACTGTGATAATTTCCAATCAACTATTTCTGAAATTCATGCAAATTATTTAGGGGTTGTTCTCATCTTTGAAATGAAATCTGATTTGATTTCAGTAATGCAACACATTAATAACATTTTTTTTTTCCATTTATTTATTGGCAATCAGCAATACATTTGCCTTTAGCCATTTACAAACAAACAAAAAACTTATGGCAAAGACTATTATATACATAACTAACATAGACAAATAATGAAGTACAATATACGATCAGAAGACAGGTAAACTTTCAAGGGTATTTTGACGTAAACATAATGCTTCTTTTATATACTTTGCTAGATTAAACATATATTTTTTACTTTTATTTGACATCAATGCATTGAACTTTTGTAAAGTTGGCCATGAACACTGGCCCAAATATTTTGATCTAATACTACTGTAACGTGAGCAACAATTAGAGAAGTAATCATGATATAATATACATATTCGTCTAAAACATCATCATTTTTATAATTAAATATCATTTTCCTTTGTTTATGGTCAGTTTGAATGACTTTATATTAATTAATTAAACAAGATCTATTAAAATGTTTATTTTAACTTTTACAAGCCGATTTCGGTATGGTAACATATATTTTGGTTCATGACAAATCAGGGAAGTAATCTTGATATTTAGTTATTTGTTTCTAATTTCATTATAAATAATTATTTCGAACTGATTGTTTGCATGAAAGTCAAACTAAACCTATTGTAATAGATTATAATGGAAAAAAAATATAATAGAACGCTTAATTATGATTTTACAAGTCGATTTCGGTATTGTAACATTTATTTCGGTTCGTGACAAATCAGGGAATAATCATGATATTTAGTTATTTGTTTCTAATTTCATATTTAATAATTATTTCGAACTGATTTTTTGCATGAAAGTCAAACTTAACCTATTGTAATATATTATTATGAAAAAAATATAATAAAACGCTTAACTGTGATTTTATAAGTTGATTTCGGTAATGAAAAGTTGATTTCGGTAACTTTACCGAAATCAACTTGATTTCGGTACCGCGTTATCTGTACGAAATTGACAAAATTGAACTTTTGAAGGTAGTGAAATTGAAATGTGCCATTATGTGGGAAGAAACGAATTATTTTTCCGGTTACATTTAAAGTGGTTTTGTGATGAAGTATTTCAATATCTCCAGATGTGATATATACATGTGACATTAGTTTTGGCTTCCATAACTTTATATGTCGCTTTTATTTTGATGTTCATCATGTTGTGTGACAGGTCTAGGCATAACTCTTGTTACAATAAAACCTGTTCGCTGAAGACTCTTTTGTTCGCTGAAGACTCTTTAGCTAATGTGAAATATGTGAGTGAGAAAAAAAATAATATAAAATTAGTCAAAGCCTATATGAAATTGGATGTTAGTTAGAAAAAATTGTTTATTTTTGTTTCGCCTAAAAAAGGCAAAATAGAGAGGTTACTTTTGTTGGCGTTGGTGTCGGCTTCCCCATAAGCTTGTCCGGTGCATAAGTCAGTCACTTCAAGTCGGATTTACTTTAAACTTGGTATGCATGCTTCTTATAATGAGTCGAAGTGCAGTGCACAAGAATCGATACTCTGCACAACTTAATTTTTGAGTTATTGCCCTTTGTTAATTTTCATACTTTTTTTTTGTCTCTTTAGTATTAATAAAAGCTATGGATTTGAAACTTCATAGGATGATTGATCTCATTAAGAAGAAGTGCAGTGTACAAGAATTGGTACTTTGCACATCTTATATTTTGAGTTATTGCCCTTTGTTAATTTTCATACTTTATTTTTGTCTGGGCCATATCTCTCTTTAATTATAAAAACTATGGACTTGAAACTTCATAGGATGATAGATCTTATTGATTAGAAGTGCAGTGCACAAAAACTGGTACTCTGCACTTCTTATTTTTTGAGTTATTGTCCTTTGTTAATTTTCATATTTCATTTTTATTCCGGGCCATTTCTCCTAAACTGTAATATAGAGCTGTCATCGATATCGACAATATCGATGTATCATTGATATTTTTTTGTCGATCAATAATCGATACACATTTTAAAAAATTGATAATTTTGACTTAAAAATTAAATGTCTAGAAATTATACAATTAACCCAAAATATATGCAGAAACAATTATTTATATCAAATGTGATGCTTTTGTTATATAGTGAAATTATTTCATAGCAATGGTGACAAAAAATATTGTCTAGAAAAAATCATGCAGTGGACAAGACACTGTACAGAACATGTTTTTGACTGAAATCATTGAAACAGGTATGAAAATGAATGACAGACAAGTGAGTATAGGATATTATCGATATATCGGTGTATCGTTGATTTAAGTTACTTGATATCGATATATCGTTGATCTGCTTTGCACTGAATCAATGACAGCTCTACTGTAAAAACTATGGACATGAAACTTCATACATGTAGGATGATGATATCATTTAGACGAAGTGCAGTGCACAAAATCTGGTACTCTATACTCCATGATTTTTGAGTTATTGCCCTTTGTTAATTTTCTTTCTTTAGTTTTATCCCAACCATTTCACCTATACTACTATAAAAACTGTGGACTTGAAACTTCCTAGGATGATAAATCTCATTGAAAAGAAGTACAGTGCACAAGAACAGGTATTGCCCTTTGTTAATTTTCTTACTTAATAGGTTTGTCCGCAGCATAACTTGGTGGCTATAAGTTTGATTGGCTCCAAATTTGGTATGTTAGCTTTTTTTATTGACCTGAAGTTTAGTGCTTAAGAATCCATCACAGAGTCCTCCATTTGATCTGTCAGTGTAAAACTTTTCCAGGGTATTTTTATTTTTGATAATTTAACAGTTTTTATTAATCCTGATTTAACATTGTTACAATCAGTTCAAATGCCACTAAAGTTAAAGGTACATGTACATTGTAAGAGCTGTGTTATAAATAACCTATATTTAAGAAGAAAATGCCTACATGTAAGTGACAGCTATACTGTTCACAAGGCGAGACATCCAACTCGCGGAGTTCTAGTTCCGATTTAAAGGTGTAATTCAGTATTTCATGCACTGTTTTCGTTTTCAATAAATTAGAAAACCTCAACAATTAATTATTATTAAGCTGAAACATTGCGATTGCTTCATTATCAGAATACGCGTATTATCATTGAGTAAGATGGAAAATGACAACACTTAACTAGAAATGACACTCAAATATTTTTCAATCGTTTTTTTTTTTTTATTTAATGTGTAGTCTATAGCTGGGCAAACCAAAGCCCGGGACGGCATTGCGTTGCCGGTCTTTGACTTCCCTGTGTAAATATAGCTTTTTTATACAACAAGGAATTCTATTTTTACAGAAGTACAAGTAAAATGGCAAGTGACGTAAGCCTCTCTGATTGTGAAATGGATAGTTGGGAAGACAATGAGGACTGGACAAGCACCGAGTGGGCAGATCCTAACAACGACAAGAAAAATGTAACTCCGTTATTACATCCAGGGTCGCATCAGAACAGCAGTGCCGAAAGCCAAAACTTGAAACTGAAAGCTTTACAATCAGCCAGCAACTTGGCAAGTGCACCTGGTAGGTTTTGAATGATAGTAAAAATTGTTCAATTAACTTAAGTGAATATCAAGAGTGTTTTAATTATGTATGTACCTGCTTCAGTATTATGTCTTGCAAAATTTTTGGGAGACATTGTATTCGACAAAGTTTTACAGGAGTGATCAGTACCTACCCTTGTTGTGCATATTGCTGGCACGTTCTGCTTTGCTGTACAGTTTGGCTGCCAGAGCTAAAAGTAAATAATCCTTGTCCAGCTTTCAGATGTCAAACTGCTGGTGACAAACTTCACATGAGTGATGATAACCAACCCTTTGGCACATTCTACTTAGCTGCACAAAATGGTAGCCAGAGCTTAAAATAGAAAAATCTTGTGCGCCTTTCACAAGTCAAACTGCTGGCAGGAATTCTAGGGATCTTCACAGATGTACTAACCCTTGTTGTTCATATTGCCTGCATGTTCTGCTTCTGTTTTTTTTTCACCAAAATATTCGGCGAAATTCGGCCCCATTCCCCTCTTAAAATAGTATGTTTTCCCCCCCCTCAAAGCTGAAATTTCCCTCTATACAGTAGCCAGAATTTTCCTGCAATGAATATCATTTTTTTGCAACCAACTGCCGAAAAAACTTTTATTTTATGCCTGTAAGACTTACTGTTAAACAAGGTTGTTTACAAATCATTCTCAGGTAAGTGAGGAGAGCTACTCCAGGCGTCCCAACAAGTTTAACATGCGACACATCAATATTGAGAAAATGATGTATTTTAAACTTGTGTTGCAAGAGTTGCCCCTTTTTCTACCGGAAAGATTACATAATAAAATGAATTAACAAATAAAATTCCCCCTACTATTGCATTTTCCCTTCCACAAAGGGCACCAACCCCCTTCCCCCAAAAGTGAAAAAAACCCATACACTGGCACTGTAGTGAATATGTTTTCTATATTTTCACAGATGGGAGCATTGTAGCGAATATATTTTCAATGTTTTCACAGATGGGAGCACTTTAGTGAATATATTTTCAATACTTTCTCAGATGGGAGCACTTTAGTGAATATATTTTCAATACTTTCACAGATTGGACTACTGTAATAAATATGTTTTTTATATTTACACAGATGGGAGCATAGTGGTGGAAATATTTTCTATATTTTCACAGATGGGAGCACTGTAGTGAATATATTTTCTATATTTTCACAGATGGGAGCACTTTAGAGAATATATTTTCTATACTTTCATAGATTGGACTACTGTAGTAAATATATCTATATTTTCACAGATGGGAGCACTTTAGTGAATATATTTTCAATACATTCACAGATTGGACTACTGTAATAAATATATTTTCTATATTTTCACAGATGGGAGCATAGAAGTGGAAATATTTTCTATATTTTCACAGATGGGAGCACTGTAGTGAATATATTTTCTATATTTTCACAGATGGGAGCACTTAGAGAATATATTTTCTATACTTTCATAGATTGGACTACTGTAGTAAATATATTTTCTATATTTTCACAGATGGGAGCACTTTAGTGAATATATTTTCAATACTTTCACAGATTGGACTACTGTAATAAATATATTTTCTATATTTTCACAGATGGGAGCATAGAAGTGGAAATATTCTCTATATTTTCACAGATGGGAGCACTGTAGTGAATATATTATTTATATTTTCACAGATAGGAGCACATTAGTAAATATATTTTTTATACTTTCATAGATTGGACTACTGTAGTGAATATATTTTCTATATTTTCACAGATGGGAGCACTTTAGTGAAAAGAATGTTATTGAATGACAACAAGGCAGGTATGGAAGGTCTTGATAAAGAAAGAATCAACCAAATTATACATGAAGCTTCAAAAGGTAGATCTAATACTTGTACTAGTTTTACAGAGTAACAGATCAGCATCGTTTTATTGTGTCGCCTCTACGGAGTAGTGGCGACATATAGGGATCACTTCTCCGTCGTCTGTCTGTCCGTCTGTCTGTCTGTCTGTCTGTCCGTCCGTCTTCACGCTCTGATACTTATGTGGCTATAATTAAGCTTGTATGACATTAATGTGGCTAAAATCTTTTAAGTGGCTAACCCCATAAAAGATTTCTATAGACATCATTTTCTAACTTTAAGTGGCTTGATATCAACATTTTATTCTTCTAGCCACTCAAAAATTGGTATGTAAATTTCCATGCTATGGACGTCCAATATCAGTCCATAGTGTGGTATGTAGCATTAGCCTCCCTTAGATAATTTCGCCGATTTCGGTAATTTCGCGTCTTTCCGGTAATCATCGTGTATTTTTTTGGTGCGCATGCGCAGTAAAAAGCACATTTCTCGCCGAAATGTGAAGGAAACGTAAATTGGTGGACAAAAAGTAAGTTCACATAATGTGATGGATATCTATATTTTGTTTTACAATCACTTAATATTTTTGCTTCCAAAAGTACTTGAAATTGTGTAATGCAGTATAGATAGATACAGTCATAGTGAATTGTCACATATTTTCGCGTGGACGAATTTGCGCGGAAACATGCCTTCCATGTTTGCATTTTTTGTCCCACCATATTTCATATCGGACATTAAGCATGTACATAGATTTGATAACGGATTTCTTATTTGCTACGATAAACTGGGGTGTTTTTACGTTAGTAAAATCTGA